>NW_022475072.1:0-187920 GCF_009193445.1 Aspergillus pseudotamarii | reverse complement strand
AAAAAAAAAAAAAAAAAAAAGGCATTAAGGCCTGAGCCACTTGCACAACCGGGAACCCCGGTATACAACCCGAAAGTTAGGGTAATTCATAGAAGTCAAAAAGTGGGGAGAGTAAGAAGGGATAAGGACATTAAAAAAAAGGCCGAAACAAGAAATAAGAATAGAAAAAATACCACATGAACGATAAGAAATAGGCAGTGACACAGAGAGAGAGGCCATCTCCTCCGGTACCTACCTTGGGGTTGGGTGGACCCGGGAGGGAGCCTGAAGGTACACAGTACGTAGTAATAAAATGAAAATAATACAAACTCCCGACAAAGTACTCCATAGCTACGAAGAACATGGTTCCTCCCTGTGGAGACTAGCATCATCCTGAACCGGGTATGAATAGTTTTGGAAGCTCTAACCAAAACAAAAACACGAGCATCTATGGGTCGCGTAACGACGACGGCGTCAAATCCTAAAAGCATCTCTTGACAAGGACTTAAATTCTTTCATTTGCTCATACTGGAAACACCATCATGAATATACGGTTTCGTCATCCAGCAATAGAGATAGTTCTTTTTAAATGTATTTTTTTTTAAAAAAAATAGTATTCCCCATGCAAATTTTCGGATACTATGAACCCAGAAAACCACCATTACTCACTTCTTCTTCTTTCTTTCTTTTTTCAAAAAGAAGAGGGGGTAGGAAAAAATCTTTATTTTTGGTACTCTTTAGGTTTTGCATCTCAATTTAATTAAGCCTCCGCTTCAGGTTCTTCTCCCGTTTTCCCTGTTTTGGTTGGTTCATTCACAATCAATTTAGATTTCCGAGTCCCAACGGCTGTGGACTGCCTGTCCAATTAGTGCCGGACCATGGCGATGGATCCTGTCAACGGCGAACGAACTCCAACCCGAAAAGGTAAGTATCAGCCAAAGGCAATGTCACTAGTCCGACACTACTGGGATCCGGGGTCCTGCTAGCACCCGTTCGCCTCGTCCAACTTTCTGCATCTCATTCCTGACTTCACCGACCTTATGAGGGCAATCAACGTTTCACTGAAAATGGCTGTGTCTGGAGTATGTCTACTATTAGGTCTATAACTTTCTAGCTTGTTGACTGAACTATTTTTTTTAATGATATTCTGGGTTAGGTATCCATCCCAACACGTGATATGCATCATTCCTGAGCCCATCATTGACTGAATTCTCCCTTTGAAGCTTGACTAGGCGGTCATGTAAGGTGGAAATCCATGTATATATACATATTTTGAAACTCCTTACGGTACCCAACCTGAAGGGAAGCGATGAATCCACAAGCTTTTGTTGCCTTCACCCAGTCCTCGACCTGGCGCCAAACCATCTGTCTCTTTTCCGTGGTTTGAATGGTGGATCATCTTGACTCTTAAGGCGGGTTTCCTGTTTTCAGAAGTGAATGTTCCCTCGCTCTCCCCACCCCCCACTTCTGCTCCAATTTCCTTCGAATGGCGGCCTTTACTGTGTCTGAGGTGAGATGATACCACTGGGTTTGTTGACATGGTAAATACTTACCTTGTCCTAGACTTATGGCCGTCAGCCATTTAAAGTGAACAAGGCTGTGGATGCTGATGCATGTTGCATATTGTTACCCGTTTAGTGTGCATAGGCAAGGATTACATACAACGTCTCGACAGCATGCAGCCATAGAGAAGCTTCGTAGTGTCTCAATACTTTCTTTCGACACAACAAGAGTCTGTCAGCAGAGTATGCAGCACTATTCATTACACTGTATTGTACGCCTCACGGCTTGAGGCCTGCCGCCTTGTCATACACAACTTCAGTTTCAGTGTATCCTTGGGCCAATTAAGGTAGATAGGACTGTCTCAAAACCGGGTCTATTCGGTTGAGCGCAGTGACTCTTCTCACGTGCTGTGAGCCTTAATCATTTCAGAACAGTTACCTCCTCTCTCTGTAATATCAAGGGGAGAGGCAGGACTCCAAATTCTAACATCTTGTTCAACCCATTCGGGTGACTGACGGCCTCACGAACTCCAGGTCTCAATAATTTCCAGTTAAATTGGGTCTGTTGATCTCTCGGCCTGGAACCGCAAAATAGTAAATAGGCTATGGATCCAGACTCACTAATTTACGTTATCGCCAAAGACGCGTCGTCGTCCTTTAGTTCTATACATAGGTTGGGTCCGTAGGTGCACTGCAGAGTACTAGGACATTTCCTTTCCATATATGCGGATAGCATCGCTTCAACTCATAATCTGGTGCAGTTTCTTGGTATTGCCATCTAGGCGTAGAGGGGTCAAGTATAAGTGCCAGTTTGGTGAACTTCATCCTTCGGTTGATTTACACATTGCATGGTGTTGGTGAGAGTTTTCTTTTTTCTTTCCCATTCCCCTACCCGCACTGTCCGTAGATTCATAAGTATCATTGTAAGTTACAGTGGGTAATAAGATCATGATAATAATGTGCGGAGTACCTGGATCACGGGTTGACTTCGAACGACGGGGCCGCGGGAACAAGGGGTTTCCCGTAAGCAGCTGCAAGCCCTGCAAGATTGATTACCTAGGGATTAGTGGGGCCGAAACGGTGGCTTTTGAGTATTGACAAAAAGGAGATGAGCAGTGGATATTGATGGGGAACTTGGCAGTATCGACTCAAGCTCCCACTCGTCGACAAGCCAGCGGGTTTGCCATGTCAGTTGAGTAATAAAACAGAGGACATACTCCGTAAGCTGTCGTTATACACTCCACAATTCCAGGGCAAAGAGACATCTCATTGGGTTTTATGAAAGACGCGGATGGTCTTTTTCCCTTTCTTTTTCCGTCCCATTTTTCTTTTTGCGGTTAAAGGCTGTCCACCGCCTCGTTGGAACGAAATTTGTACCTTTGAGGGCCCTTTTTTTTGTATTTCCATTTTATCCATGTCCCCACCCACCCACTTCCTTTTCATCTCTCTTCCATACTAATTGCTTTCAATTCGTGATTTGCCTAACCGAAGCTTGAACTACGATTCTGGTCAAATTACTCCGTACACTCGGAAACTACTTCATTCAATTCAGACTGCATAGCTATGCCAACAGATAGGGACTAGTTTAGCTAGCCATGGAACCTAATTCCAATCTCAATAGCCTGCAAAAGTTCGTTCCGCGTCTCAGACGTAGTTTGCGATGACAACTGTAGCCGCTAAACGTCTTCGGGTGATGCAAATTCATGCAGGATAAGAAAGTACAAGTAGGCGGTAAGTCACCGCCAGGTAGATCAATTATTGCCCTGTCCAAAATTCAAACATCATACGATCAAGGCAAACTTCCTGGGAGTAGCATATCATCGCAACGTACCTGGCTAGAACGCTCCCATCCTTCGTATATACTTGTCTTGTAACTGTAATTTTCCTAGGCCTATGAGACGTTCAGTATTCGAATTCACCACCAGTTTTATCACACCTGTAGCTTCATGACACGGACTCGTATGTACCAGTCAGACGTGTATATACTATACGGGATATAGTGATGTGGGTATTCAACTGCGATGACCTGCCGCAGGTCTAGAACATGTGTTCCTGCCGCCCACTTTCTTCCCGTGCGCGGACTTGATCGGGTTTCGAGTATTGAGCTGCTGGATTAGCTCAAGGCTCAATCTACAACAATACCATTATCAATGGGTAGCCATAGTCAACCACACATGACTTCATACGATTGTAATGTCATCAAACAAATGGAGGACCTAACTCGCGCAAGTAGTTGAAGAAATTAAGTAGAGAGGAAAACAGTCATATGCACGAAATAAGCGACAGGTTAGATGGTTCTCCGTACGCCTACGGACCATTCATTTCCTTTGGTCCTGCGGCATCTATCCATCATTAAGTGGGCTTTGATCCCCTCACGTTCAAGCCGAGATTAGGGTACATGATATACATAGAATAGACATACGTTTGAAACTCGTTCCGTCTCTGTGGTAAAATAAATGAAAGGCGCACGCTGCACTCTTACGACAGACAGAATGTTCAACAACGAAGGCGAAAATCTCCGGCAAAACTATTGGCGCTTATCAAGACGGGAAGTGTAATCATAATCATCATAACTATCGAGTGACCATCGGTGAGAGAAATCGCCTTCTTTGGAAGGAGACAGATGGATGGATATCATCATTGACGTTCTCTTTTCCCTTTTTTTGTTTTGTTTATTTTAAGCGGCGAGTATTGGTTCGGATTTTCAAACTTGGGGAACAGACAGACAAACATAACTGGCTCCTGCGTGGTGGATTCGGACAGGGATGCTACTGCTTGAGCTGTTCCCGGCACGCAATGATCGTCAACAAAAATGTCCGACAGCCCCACATTTTTTCCCTTTCCTCTTTTCGTTGGCTTTTCCTTTCCTCTCTTTACCCACTAGTATCGGATGCAGTTGTCTCACACACACACACACACACACACACAAAGAGAGAGAGAGAGAGAATTGTACTCTCTTTTGCTTCATTTTTTTTTCCCTTCCCATTCTTTCCTCTGGTTCTTTTATTGATTGATTGATTTTTGGCCTTTGAAACTTGGGATTTGGTTTGCTTATGAAGAACAAGTAGTTTTAGGTAGGACTACTCTGTAGAAGTACCTCGTACAGATAAGATACCAAGTGTCTTCTGTGCACTTCCCATTTTCAACTACCGAACCATTTCGATCACAAGGACCCATCCCCAATATGTGGTTGTGTCCTCTTTATGATGATCGTCGTTGTTACTATCATAATCAGCAACGTTTTCTACTGAGTAGTGAGTAGTAAGTACACCACCAACTTGGCCCAGCCTATCGATTCCACTCAGTCATTCGCTTGTTGAGTCTCTACAAAGTAGCCAATCCTTAACTCATACAGAATCTGCGGATTAGCTTTGGAATGGCCAGTGGGGTTATAATACGTACTAAAACAGAGATCAATACCGGAAAGGGGCAATTTAAGAGGATGGATTCCATGAAAATATGAAACGCACTGGATCGTCATTTGGTGGCAAAGCTGAAAGGTGTGCTTGTTGTTATGGGTGTAAACGGTTGACATTCGCCGCTGCCCAACAAAGGGTGGATCTGCGCGTTAGCTAGGGCCTAGATTTGTTAAGAAGTGCGAGACTTAGGGGAATTATGGGGGAAGGCAACGCCAGCTTTCGGTTTGAGGCCCATATCTTGAAGTTCCAACGATATGGTTGGCCCATGAGATGCGTGATGGAGCTCCGTGTGGGCTTGGATGGAGTTTCTGAGAGAGGAACTCAGCTGTCACCTTCCAGATATGGGACAATTTTGGGGCGCTCATGAATCCGATTCTGGTCCGATTTGTTAACTACTGCCCTCGACTTTCTTTTTCTACTTCTTATCCAATTCCTTCCCACACCCACCCCCCCCCCCCCCCCCCCCCCCCCCCCCCCCACCCCCCCCCCCCCCCCCCCCCCCCCCCCCCCCCCCCCCCCCCCCCCCCCCCCCCCCCCCCCCCCCCCCCCCCCCCCCCCCCCCCCCCCCCCCCCCCCCCCCCTTCTCTTGCCAGGCTCTTTGTCTCTATATGTGAGCTATCGATCAAGTGCCGCCAATATAGTTCTCTGCATCGGTGATATATTTAGTTCTCAACATGCTTATGAATCGAGTCGATCGCTCTAATATTATCGACTTGATACTTCCAAAATTAACCATTCAACTTTCTCAGTCTAAGAATAGACGGTGCTGTGGTGAGCTGTTATCCTCAGGCTTAGAGCAAAGGTTTATTGATCTTTTCTTTTCTTTTCTTTGCTCCCGCTAGGGAGTGCAGGTGCACGGTTCCCTGAAGAAGAGCAAAAAAGATAAACAAGAATTCTCGAGATAGCCTGATGTCGGCGTTGCTGTCGATGGATTTGACTTGGAACACGATAATACTAGTCGCGTGTGTGAACTAACTGGTTAGATGAAAAGGATGGATGGATGCACCTCTCGACCAGTAAGTACTTATGTACATACATTGACCGCGAACCATAAACGACGCAGAGTATGAGGACATGACTTGCCAAGAATTGTTTCATTGGGGTATCTGCGTTAGAGGAACCCCTTCTTAGAAATATTTTAGTCTTCCAACCAATCCCATTTCATTCGGCCAGAAGGGACGGGCTGTTATTTGTCTCATCAAGTTCTCGACTGGGCGAAATCAGGCCATCGAAGCTACTAGCAGGAAAGGTATGATTGAATTACCGTAATTAATCTTACTGAGGGGTCAAAGTAGAGAAGGGATCAAGAGATCCACAGGTGATGACTCGATGTGGGGGGAAGCGCTTGACTTACGGAATAAATTAATCTGGTAAATTATGATTGTGTGTTCATGGTTGTACTAGTGGCAATTATCTTTATTCTGGATGGATCTCTCATTTCTCGTCTGGAAATCAGAGATTTAGCTGCAATAAATGGTACCCGAGAAGTCTTGGCTAAGGGGCTAGGTCTAGACAAATTGATATGTGCAGTTTCAGATAGATGCCTGTACTTAAGTATACATCATCAGTTTCATTTCAACTCTTTGGGGCGGATTCATTCAACAGGTAAGATCAGCTACACTCACTATTTGCCGAAATCTCCTTGAGAAACAGGAGTAATTATATTATAAATCAATCGTATTTTATCTGGCCTTCAAAATATATTCTATCCTTATACTTATCGCTCGGTTCTGGAATCAGTCCTTCATCTAGAAGACGACCATGTACATTGGACTAGAGATCCTGACAGTGCCTGTACATCATGAGTATGAGTTCGTGAATCCGATTAGATCTCTTGCAATATCAGACTCTAGATTTGGTCAATAACAAAACAGAATACATTACCCACTTCTCAGCAGCGCTCTTGTTATCATCCCCATCCTCATCCTCGTTATCCTGGATGTGCAATTGCCAAAACAATAGTGGGGCGATGAGAGAATGTCAAAACTCAGCCATTATATCTAGGGGGCATCGTTAGGCAGATAGTAGCTCTCATCTAATTAAGAAGATAGATTATTCTCTGTGGGTTATAGAATGCATAGGTGTATTAGCAATTATTGCGTTGGGCCTACCGTTGATTTGACAGTTAGTTATTACTTGCTGTATACGAACACCTTGGGATATCCATGAAAATGTCTAGCATACCACCATATCTTGCTTTTTAGATGAGATTGCAGTACCTACTACAATCTACTTCCCTATTGAGTTGATATAAACCAGCCATATAACATGTATGGAATGAAACATATCGCTAGAATATTTCCGATGGGTTTTATGGAATCTGTCCGCCTCGATGAGTACAGTACCTCGATTAACAGGCAGGCCTCTCTATTGTATGGCCGATCAGGAGCTATAGCTGTCTGTTGTTCAAATTTTGTGGTTTCAATGTATAGCACAAAGAATCGCCTCGTATCGGTACACAAGGGAAAGAAGAAGAAGAGGGAAACCATGGCGTATACAACAATGACCTCAGTGACCCCTGTCTTGCCAGGACTTCTATCTTTCTTTTCCAGAAGTCTTGACCCCAAATTGAGATATGATAACCCCCCCCCAATCCATACGCCGTAAAATGGGGATATACTATTGAAGAAGTGACATACAAGGGTGTAATTTCAATAAAAAGTTACCTAGTGCAACTATCCGATGATTTCCAGTTATGCGTATTTTTGTTGTATTACTACATCTGCTGCTCATCACATACCTTATTGGTGTGTATCCTGATATTCGAACCCGTCATTTCAATCTCTATTAAGCAAAATTCAAAACATAGGACCAACCGAAGACGCAACAAGTAAACGGCAAAGATAACGCAGCAAAGGGCACAGATATGAGCCTACGGGTGATTAAGAGCTAAACTGAAGAAGACAAGAAAAAACCCGCGGTAAAGCTTGACCCCCGTCACACGCCTTGGTAACCTTTCAAGTCATTCCATACCCTGAATTGCCTCAGCTGCCTGGGATAGAACCTGTACGACAGCGAATGAACCTGGAGGACTTAAAGGACCTAGGCTTCCTTCATTACCGCAATTCTACCTTATTGGTTATGTTACACCCCGTCATATATACTGCGGATTCGCTTCAATGAATGATCTTGTCCAGGCGAACCTTCTTGCTTATTTGCTGCTTCGGTAGACTTGCTATAACTCACTGACTGGTCCGAGAACCGCCGTATCTCCCAGGAAAGGATACCCTCCCTTTCCATCCTGTCCATCAGTTCTAGCTTTGCCAGAGCCCTATGAGAGACATAGAAATGCAATAATGAGCCTGACGGGAACCATCGATGTCGAGAGAATTGATCACGAATGTATAACCGGGCAGTAACTATTACTACTCTAAAACTCTAATTTACTGGGGGACCCAGAACGAGAGTTCAAAACAAGATGACCTCTATGTTCGTAGCCATCGACGAGAAAGGTGAAGGGTGTATAAGTCCACAGCTGCTAAGTATACAATACCCCCAAGCTATTAATTAGAAAGGATCTCAGAGAGAAAAGGATGACAACGAAAGCTCAGGACGCGGTGTCAAGGAATGTTATTATTAAACACTCCGAACTCCAGCTATAGTCGATAAAAAGCCCTTTGCAACGGGCAGCAATTATTCATTCTCAAAAATTGAAGGCCGATGGTCCCATATAACAAGGCTGCACTGCACGGTAGGTTTGTTTAGGACTTTAAGTTTCCCTTGGTGGTTTTGGTATGCTGTTCTTTACTTTTCTCATGAGTTCAGCATCTTGAATTGGTTAGCTCAGTCCTGGCTTCTCTCTCTCTCCCTCCCTCCCTCCCTCTCTCTCTCTCTTTTTCTATATATTTCTTTTCATTCTTCCCTGCAGAGTTCTTAACTCCTAGCAGCCAATTACCGCCATAGTATATTGTGATTCTGAGAAAATTGATCTGAACCGGGATCCGGCATTCCTCTGGAACGAATAACCCACCGGCATTATCAGATCCTAACCAGTCGTTCTAAGCGAATGGAGACCCTAAACCCGCCGGATAATGCTTTACCTTCAACTACACGCTTCATTGAGCATTTGATCTCGCAGCTCTCGGAACGTACCGCTAACCCAGAAGATGAGGTCAACCCTGAACGCCAGCGTCCGTTCTCCGCCTTCTCAGCAGGCCACGCAGCAAACGTGAAACAACTGATGCTGACTCTCCACTGTTTTTTCCCAAATGAACTTCTACTTGCTCTGGATATACTGGACCGAGGCCTAGTTAGGCGCTTCATGAACGAGGACTGTTGCATTCGGAGCCCCGACACTTCCGAGCCAATAAGCCCCAGCGAGTCAACACTGAATGGGAGGCGTCCTCCACTCGAAGACTTGTTCTTCGTCATTTCAATGTCTACAGCTACCAGTCCTTCACCTGGGGAGTCTCTTCCAGTATCTCTTCGTCCTAATGCAGACCAAAAAGGCTACGAAGTTCGACTACAAGCGTGGAATTGCACCTGCCCAACATTCACGTTTGCCGCATTCCGCGACCTAGGTCCAAAGTTGGCCGGGGATGATCCTCCTAGTGGTGATATCTCGCAATCCCACCATGTGCCCGGCATGCATTATTACCCTTTCGGCGGAAGCTTGACTCGGCGGTCCGTGAGGTGGTCGTATCCAGTATGCAAGCATCTCCTTGCTTGTGTATTAGCGGTGCGCTGTCCCGCACTCAGTGGGCCCTCTGCAGACGATCACGATCGAATCGTCATCGGTGCACAGGAGCTGGGAGGTTGGTGTGCTGGTTGGGGCGGATGATCAGCTAGGTCGCATGCATGATAGCAATCCTCATGACATACTGGCCCACCGCCTATCCTCGGTCACTGCGCTATATATTTACATCTTGTTCCGCGAGAGCCGTGTACATACCAGGTGGACATAGACTCGCCGAATAGTCTATATAGATGATGTTCGGCAGACGAATGCAATGCTATGCCGTGGAGTTATGGGATATTGGACAGCATAAAATTTGGGGTCGATCTCGTGCAGAGAGGACCTGGCCTGCTGCTCAGCCGTCTACGTATACAAACCGACCTCAAGCTCACTTTTGGTGGCTGGGTCTGAAACCACGAAGAATTGAAAGCCCAAGATGCACATACATATGCTAATAACTCTCTTTTGTCTCGGTCTCGTTGATTTGGGAGTGGAAGAGAAGGGGCGCGGGGGAGTTTGTGACGAAACTCAACTTTCAACAAAGTGTCATGAGTATTAGGAACCGGCACAAGGCCTCAAGTCGGATTCTTAAAAATCGATTTGATGAAGCCTGATCAGAGTAGCGTTACTGCACTCTACATTTCGATGTCGGGCTAAGTAGCTTTAAATCGTATCACATTGACTCAATAGCCCGGCTAGTATTTTATTGACCCTGCTTGTATCTTTCATTGGATCCATCCAGCTCTTCCTTTTGCTCTCCATTCATGGCCCCGTTCGCCTTCTTCGCCTCCTTTTCGCCCCTAGTAGCATTGGTTTCCTGTTCCCTCTTCAGCTCATTTTCTTCTTGCTGTTGTCGATTCTGAATCTTGTTCTCGATCAAATCATGAAAGGCAGTGATGGCGCGGATCAAACTGCTCAGGTAGATGGCCATTAGTTGATCGTTGGTCTTTATACTCATGGCACGTGCCAGCTCGCTGTTCTCCGACTGCTGTTCCGACCCGCTGAGGCGTGGTGTCACTGGTGGGGTCGATAGGTTGGGAAGGAGGTTGAAGACATCTTGAAGGTTGCCTAGTATGGCATGATTGACGGGTAGCTCATGGTCAAGGACTTTCTGCAGATACTGCCCAATGTCCCGCAGGCGTAGATGAAGGCCTTGCAGGGACTGCAGCTGCGACGTTATGCGAGTGGAGAGGGTACCAACAGCAACGTCCCTAATGTCTCGGAGAAGATGCTCAACACCGATCTCCTCCGCCTCTTCTGCTTCGATTATGGATGGGGTATGAACGAAGGTCTTCGAAGTGGTGGTGCCATCCTGGAAATAGAAGTAGTCATAGTGAGCAGATGACACAAGATCTTCCCCCCCCCCCCAAAAAAAAGAATGTTCACGCTCTAGGTTTTGTGCAAAGCTACTCACATCTTTGATTTCATCCACGGCAAAGTAGGCGTCTGTCGGCACGCCGACCTCCTTTGGTTGGACATCGACAATCACCAGCAGAGGATTGGGTGTGTATCGTTTGAATAGCTCGTTAATTTCTAGGTCAGAGGCCCGTAGCTTCGGGCCCGAGTGATACCATCCAATGAGCTTTTCACGAGCGTTAATCTTCTTGAACATGTCTCTCATCGATTCGACAAAATTATGATCTAAGAACCACACTGAGGGATCCTTTTCATCCTCCTCAAAGGGGACTGAGGGTAAAAGTATTAGCAGGTATGGTATGACAAGTGGAGCAGAGATAGTAACTAATAATCAACAGCGAAACATACCCGCAAAGCTGTTTGATACTCGAACATTTTGACCCGAGTTCTCCCCTAGCAATACTCCAACCACACGTTTGCGAGTTCCCTTGGCCGAGCGACCATAATGATCTGCGACTGAGAGGAGCACTAACGGGGCAACCGTGACGGTTCGCGTGACGAGGGAAAGGGTGTCCGCCGTGGTGGCAGGCATGGCGGAATCAGACGACACGGGAACTAGTTATTAAGTAGATGTGAGATTGAGACAAAAGTCAGACTTATGCGTGATATGGGTGACAAGAAAAGAAAGCCTCGGAGAGCGAAAGTCCTGAGTGGGAAGAAGGAATGATGATGATTAGAGGAAGGCTGATGATGACGGAGGTGAAGCTGAGTGAGCTCCGACCCTGCTTGAGCCACATCAATGAGGCTGATGAGCTCCTAGTTATCCCTGTAGCCACACATTTAACCTTGTTGCCTAAGGCTTCCTACAGACACGTGTCTTCACAATACCCGCTACGGCTTTTGAAACGGAGGGTCACAATTGACTAATTGCAATTTATGCTCGGACTCAGGTTGGATATAAATCAATACATATTGAACTTCAAATTTTCCGACGTGGTTTATTTCACCGATACCCTGGGAATGAAGAAATTCCGGTCAAGCACCGCGAGTACGGCACTTGCCGGCGGATCTTTAAACCTCGGAGAAGCGGGTGCGATACTCCGCCTCCCGTTAACCTCTTTTCATCCCCAACAGACGTCTCCGACCTTTCCATTTACCCGTCATTGCTCCCCATTCCATTCCTAATCCCTATACTATTTCCCACACCGAGTCCGACTTAGGCCTCCCCGGAGAGCACTTCTACAATACTACCCCTTTTACTCTCCGCTTCAAACTATCCCAATGGCTCCTATCACGGAAGAGGCCGTTTCCGGTCTTAAGGATATTATCGGCAAGCTCGAGGCTCGGGTTGAGGAATTGGAGAGCCGTCTAAGCAATGATTCTAAACCGAAGTCTGTTGCAGAACAGATGCGCATGGTTCTGATGGGTCCTCCTGGTGCAGGTATGCTCTATAAATTTTCTATTCCAGATATCTTCGGGTTAAAATGCTTCGGAATTCTGACCCGCCCTTGAACTAGGCAAGGGCACACAGGCACCTGCACTTAAGGACAAGTACTGTGTGTGCCACTTGGTAAGTAGCTGACTGATAGATTGATTGCTGGTATCTATCGAAAGGCTCTGTGACTTATATTTACTGAGTAGGCTACCGGAGATATGTTGCGGTCTCAGGTCGCCAAGAAGACTGAGCTGGGCAAAGAGGCCAAGAAGATCATGGATCAGGGTGGTCTAGTCAGTGATGAGATCATGGTCAACATGATTAAGAGCGAGCTGGACAACAACGCAGAGTGCAAGAACGGGTTCGTATAAGAGACAGACAGAAAGAAAGAAAGAAAGAAAGAAAAAAAAGGGCTTCGAACTTTTTCATCGACACATACTGACTACTTGTCTGCCCAGTTTCATCCTAGATGGCTTCCCTCGTACCGTTGCTCAGGCCGAGCGCTTGGATGATATGCTTGCTGTCCGTCAACAGAAACTCCAGCATGCCGTCGAGCTGCAGATCGATGATGCCTTGTTGGTAGCAAGAATCACTGGACGCCTAGTTCATCCGGCTTCAGGACGCTCCTACCATAAGGTGTTCAATCCGCCTAAAGAGGAAATGAAGGATGATATCACCGGCGAGCCTCTCATTCAGCGATCTGATGACAATGCTGAGACCCTTAAGAAGCGTCTTGGAACATACCATGCCCAAACCGCCCCTGTCGTGGATTATTATAAAAAGACTGGTATCTGGCGGGGAATTGATGCTAGCCAGGAACCGGGTCAAGTGTGGAAGAGCCTCCTCGGCGTTTTCCGGCAGAACAAATAAATGTAATGATTCTCTTTTCTTTCGCTAAGGGGTAAGCGTCCCTCCATCGGGGAGGCCAACAAAAGGTGATAGGGTATAAAGTTTTAAAACAAATGGTCTGCCGCCTTATTTGATCCTTCTGGGGAGATTCTTTTTTTTATACATGGACTTGTATCCTTCGGATATCCGTACCAGGGCTGTTTTCGGCGGAGATTTGGTTTTATGTATAGTAGCTAATCTCGGAACCTAAAATATAAGTTGCTTTAGACGGTCCCTCTCTTTTTCTAATTTAACTCCAGTACATTTTATTTATATAATCGTTAGTACTAAGGATATTTACACACTTCTGAACAAAGGTATGCTTGTTCTCCCACACGATACAGACCGCCTCTTACAGCCGTGTAGGGTAGACTATGGATTCAATGTTTTCAGGATAAACCAATCCACCCTGACGTCTGACCTCATCCATGACCTCCATAATGATGATGCTCTCCTCCCATGGCATGCTATCACTTTCAAGCTTACCATCCCGCAAGCACCGTGCGACCTCGTCCGCCTCCCAGTACATGCCCTTTCCGTCACCAGGGAATGAACATTCCACATCTTTGACTTCCCCCTCACCCTTTGAGACAATCCGGTACCGCTCCGGCCGGAACGCAGGGCCGTATACCTGGATCTCACCTTTGGTGCCCTGAATGCGGACGGAGGGCTGGACGGGCTTGTCGTCGGCATTGGTCGACACTCGGAGATGTGTCATAGCCACTGCCTGCGATTCACCTAGGTGAGGAAGGTTGGACGGGGTGCTGGTGGGGAAAGTAAGTAAAATGGAGGTTGCCTCGTCAGCACCAGTGAGGTGGTAAAGGGACATGTGCGATGAGATTCGTGAGGGTGCCTTGCGCGACTCGCGGGGAAGAGTGTGATACAGAGCCTGAAAGACCCAGGTCAAGGAGTAAATACCCACTGCAAGCTGGAGTCAGTGTGGTGACACTTCGCGATGTGCCGAAAATGACAAGAGCATTGAGCCCATCAAGTGAAGGGTAGATATATGCATACGATTAAGACAGGAAAACTTACAGTCAAGCAACGCCCCGCCAGCCAGATCCTTATTAACCATCCGATGTTCAATACCCCATTTTTCTTCCATGTCATCTCCGAAGCTATTATCCGCCAGCACACGTAGTACCTCACCAAGAATGCCATTCTGAATTAATTCCCGGATCTGTACGCTAAGTGGGAAGTACCGAGTCCAGACGGCTTCCATTAAAAAGAGATTTTTCGTTTTCGCTGTCTCACAGAGAATCTTTGCCTGGGCGGCATTGACAGTGAAAGCTTTTTCACATAGAACATGTTTACCCGCCTCAAAAGCAAGCATGACGTTTTGGAAGTGGTGCGAGTGAGGCGTTGCAACGTATACGACGTCTACATTTGGGTCGGCCACGAGGTCCCCATAGGACTCGTAGGCAGCGCAGGGAGCAGGAATGCCTGTATCCGAGATAAAATCCTCTGCACGGGACTTGGAGGAAGATGATGCAACTGCAACAACTGTGTGGGAGACATCAGATGCACCTCGGACATTAGGATCTCTCAAGAGGTCCCTTACGAAGACTGTTTTAACACATATTCTATTTAGCTGGGTGTTCTTTTTTGTTGGCGGAAGGCGGGGATAGAAAAATGATTGCTTGAGAACGTACCACTTGCAATCCAGCCAGTGGCTATAAAAGTTTCCAAAGGATGCCGTTAGTTATCATCGATTGCTGCTGTGCCAAGGTTCTCTTACCCATGATACCCCACCGAACGTTATGTGGAGCCATGATGTGAGGCGATGTATTATGCTGGATGTATGTTATTGAGGAGTAGATGATGGGAAAATAATACCGAAGAGGGTGTATAGGTAGAGTATTCAACAGCCGATCAGAACATTGGAGGAAAAAGGGTGTAGTGGATTTATAATGGGACGCAATGCAACTGTAGTACTGAGGAGGGTCTATAGCGGAGTAAAGAAACGAGTGCTCCACAATATTTCCGCCGTCATTTGCCCGCGGCCCCGTCGCGGAACCTACAAAATACGGAGGAGAGTACAATACAGTACAGTAGAATACACTATCGGATGGGAAAGATGAACTATATTGATGAGCTATGGTTCGACTTGGGGCTTCAAGTCTAGGCAGGTCCCAGTAAATGTTGGCTACTATGTATATATACAAAACACTCCAATTGTTGGAGCACATGATTGTGAAGATAGATCCGCGACGCCGTACGGACTCTGTCCTAATGCAAAAGAAAGGAAGAAAAGAAAAGAAAAGAAAAGGGGGGAAGTAAATTAGGGGTAAGGAAGATGGGCTCGAGGCACAGATTTCTGATCGGACTAAGTAGACAATGCAAATCCTAGTCCTCTCGACCAGACGATATTCCTTACATTGGCTCCAACTTGACCCGGGCATTTTGGCCAGGGGAATCAGTTCCCTAGCGCACATTGTCAGTCTCTGGAGTCTTCAATTTTCTTTTCACTTCTAGCAAACTCACCTCAGCCTTTCGTTTGCCTAATACGGAGTCTGGAGTTCCAGTACGCCCCGATGGAGTACCCCGGCGTGCTGGCGTGGAACCGTCTTTGGTCACCTCTGCATAGCAACTAGCATGGTACACGCGATTCCCAACCTTGACGGCATCTTGCCATATCCAGTCTTGAACATCCTCCGACCATGTTGACTCGAATTTCTCCTGGCAAATAGGACAGGGAGTATTCCGTAGAGTGGCATCGTTTGGAGCACGTATCCATTGCTTCGGCGGCCCTTTCGTCGCGGAACCACCATCACCTCCATTTACAGCCTCACCGGATGTTTCTGTGTCTACAAGGCCTTCATCATCGCCCACCTCTCGGGATTTGATCCAATCCTACTGAGGGTCAGTCGAACAGCAACTCAAATCCGGTAACTTTGAAGAGAAGACTAACCCGTTCGTCAACATACCAACTGCGGTTTTGAGCTCGCCTGGCCGCCTCTGCCATCCGCTGGTTGGTTCGAAAGTGCCAGTCTAGATGGCGCGCTTTCTTTCCTTTCCCATCCTCTGTTGCGGAAAATCGACGCCCACAAGTCCCACAACGATTGGGCTTTGACTCATAGAGAGTAGCTATGAAGGCGTTTCGTGGTCTGTGACTCATGTCAGAGGCGTCGGGATCATTAAACATAAGCATAACCTACATTTTGATAGACGCCGTGTTCATTTGGACATTAATTTGTACATTCGAAGTATCCGTCACTTGAGGTGTTGGCACAGGAGGTGTAAATCGCACTTGGCCAGGCACAATGAAAGGAAAGACCGAAGCGAGGTTTGAGGAAGGGGTAGCGGACGTTGTTGGAGGTGCCGAAGCAGGGGGTAAAAGGCCCCGTGCTCTCAGCGCTGCAATGAGTGGGTTCTCCGGGGTCAAAGTAATAGTTGGCTGCGATGCCACACTACTAGGTGCTTGTGGCAAGATACTCTGAGCCTGGGGCGGTGGCGTAGGCTGCTGGCGCGCAGTAGTGGATTTGATAAGCTCAGCAAGTGTCCCGGGGTTTAGAAGCTGCTGAAGAGGCTGAGAAATAGCTTGCACAGGAGGCATTGCCATCGATGGTGTTGACACCGCTGGAATAGCAGGGGGTACAGTCGAAGAAACTGAAGTCGGGGGCTTTGGGGAAAGCGCAGAAACCTGATCGCGCACAAGCTTCAATTGCTCCTGAGTAAGTTCCTGGCGTTGCAAGATACCCTGGAGGTCTAGAAGAGCCTTTAACCGTTGCTGTACAGAAGGGTCGAGGGGATTATTCGCGAAATCGCTTCGAGCAGTTGTAATTAAAGTCTCTATATCCCGATTTAAAGCTGAGAGGTCCACATCCTGCTGTTGCTGTTGCTGAAGTTGAGGTGTTGGAGTTGATCGCGGGTCTGCCTGTTGAATGTGTTAAGACACTTCATTGCAATAATCATATGGCAACATTCAAAATGATGACAGCTTACCGATGGAAACCCATGACCGGACCCATTCCTGTGATAAAGCGTAGGCGGGCTTGGATTTGTGGATGGTGGATAACGAGTAGAACCCTGAGCTGTGGCGCTGTTACTTCCCCAGCCTGGGGGTGTCCCAACACGCCCACGAGTAAGGACTTCCTGTTGGCTCCTCGCCTGCTGCTGCTGCAGGGCGGCCGTCCTCGCCTTGATGAGCGCACTTTCGATGCCGCGAGTAACTTCCGGAGGAAAGACTGGCCTCGTATCTAGAGAACCGGGGACCGACTCCTTCCATGTTTTGAGCATTTCGTCCAGTTTTCTGCGAGTTGGCGAGTCGACCAAGGTATAGGCATTCATGAATGTCTGGTACATATTCCGACCCAGAAAAAGTGTGTAGGGCGTCCCTACATTTTTGACAATTGAATCGACTACATACAAGGCGGGCAATTTCTGGGCCGGCGGCGTCTACAGAACAAAGATTAGAAGTTCATCCAGAAAGACTACTGCCGGCAGTGCGCCTTGCAAAATACAACACCAGCAAGTGTATATAATCTGGGAAAGAGTATGCCACCTACTGTTCGAATGTGATTCTCCAATACTCGGGAGATGGCCATGGCATGCTCGGTGTTCTCCTTCGCTATAACCGTTAGATTGCTGATCTGGAACCTGTCGTTTGTTGTTAGATCTTCCAATGAGTTCTTGTAATCCTCAGCGACTTCGTCAGAGGCTAGTCCTGACGACATGATGACAAATACACAGGTGGATGCTGATCTCGAAGGGAGGTATAGGGGATGAGATGAGGCTGGGTGAAGCACTGTATAATTCACGAGTGCCAATTGGTCACACTCAATGCTATTATTCTCTTCTTTTTGGTTCTTCTGTGGCTTTTTTTTCTTCCTTCTCTTCCTTTGTCTCTCCACGTTCTTGTGCTTTGCACAGATCTTGATCAATCTCTCTGTCCCCTCTCTTTCTCCCTGTTTTCTTCTGTTCTTCTTTTCTTTCTTGCTCCTCTTGAATAACCTTCCTTTTCTCTGTTTTTCTTCAAATTTATCGTATATAGGTTTCTTATTCTCCCCTCTGATTTCCAAGAATAACAGTCTCCTGAAAGAGCAAGAGATGGAAAGAGATGTCGAAACTTGTAGAATGCTTGCTAGCTACCTTCGTCAGGTTTGAGAGAACAACACGAGGATGCAAGACCTCCGCCCAAAATCAGAATAAGAAAAGAACCCTCGAAGACCGCCCGAATCCCAGTTTTTGTCTGTCAAGTCTACCTCATATGATCCCCTGCGCCGATTGACCCTTCCAGTAAGCAACGACTAGCAAAAGGACCCTGAACGGTATGTAGAAGCTGTGTAAGATTATCTGGATTACCAGAGCAAGACTCCAGGCAATGTCGCAGCTCAAGAAGACTGCCGCTCAACAAAAGTAGCCCGCGAATGCAAATTGAAAAGCTTAAGGAATGAATCCTAGAATATGCCCATCAAATAAAGGAACAAGAAGGGCATAGGAAATCATGAAAATCAAAGGCTCAGACGAAGAGGGAGAACGAGGATAGAAACGAACAAGAGGGGTGGAACAAGGGTAAGAATTGACGATTGGAACGGTTATCGGACGTCAATGAAGATTGTTTCGAGGAAAAGGACGCTAACTAGTTAATTTGGGTTAACTAATCTGACCGCTGAGTCAGCTGCCGTTTAATGACGCAGTTGCCGATTCAAGGTTGCATTGCAACAGGAAGGTGAATCAGTTTACCAAGTGCTAGTATCAGACAACTTTTGTTCTGCTTAGTTTCTTCCTCAAGCTTCCCTATCTATATCTGGTATTTACTTCAGGACATCCGGTCTCTTTACAGGGGGGTGCCGTATCAAGATGAAGTCACTTCCCACTCTGTTTCTCGGATGCTTGTCTCTGTCTTTTGCCAATCCAATTGTGGTCACTTATCCTAAAGACACCCCTCCATCTGTCCTAGAGAACGCAATGAAGTCTGTCATCGATGCCGTATGTTGTGGACCTTAACAGATTCTGTACTGACTTGGCATGCTGATTGTTTTCATTCCTAGGGTGGACGTATCACTCATAGGTTTCGTTAGTACCCATGAATCTCTCCCGATAAACGATTGATTATATGCGCATCAAGGACTAATACGTTTCCTTGTGTCTAGAGTTAATCAAGTATTTCTTCCCTTCTCCTATCGCTCACTCTCAGCGGCATATTCTGACAGTGTCTAAAAGTGGCTTCTCGGCTGACGCTCCTGAATCGGCGGTTCAGCAAATTTCAGTCCAATCTGCCAAGTACAATCCGACAATTGAGAATGACCTCCCAGTGTCTATACAGTAGTGATTAGAGCCACGGAGTTCGTAAAGAAGCTCCCCCCACATATCCCAACGGCCTCTGCTAGCCTCGGAACTACTTATTCGTTCCCGTTGGATCCCAGGAGCCAATATGAGCAGGTCTAACGAATAACGGGTTTGGATTGGTTATGACCTTATGGAAATTGTTGCGTTGGTATTTAAAATCCTGTAGCCCTAGTAGCGCTTCGAAATTGCTATTGTTGTGCGTGTAATAGATGGTATTCGTACGGGTCGTGTTCCTACTATGGTCGATATTTATCCTGCCTTTCCATGACCCATCCGTTAGGAGAGAAAACAAATTGGGCGGAACCGTATGCTCTTCTTTTAACAATTGTCAGCGGTAAATAGTAGTGCGACAGAGAAGTACTGCAGAGAACATTAGAAAAAAGAAAGAAAATTTTGGCACTAGTTACTATTCCTGTAGTAGAAGCAACCCCCCCCACAAACTCTCCAAATCTCCGCGGCTTAGAGCTACTTAAGTTATACTAAATAATCTATTTATGCGCGTAGCGTGGATCCCACCTGGAATCCCGCGAAACTGCGAAAGAACACCTTCAAGGTCTTTGCCGGTAACTCGTCAACCGATCTGCCCCGTTTTGTTTCAAAAGAATGCAATTTCACGTACGATCTCATCGCCCATCGCTTTGAAGTCTTGTCATTTGACCCCTGAAGCATTCCCCAACACAACTGCCTCTTAGGCAAACATGGCTTCCGAACACACTATCACACAGGCCCTGTTGGAATGGATCAATAGTTTCGCCCTTGGCAAAACAATCCGAACGACCGATGAATTGACGGATGGGACTATCATTTGGGAAGTCTTACAAGATATCGACCCCCAATATTTCCTCGATGAGCTCCCGCAGCGCAATCCGTCGGACCACTGGTTGTCCAAACTACAGAACTTGAAACACATCCTCAAAACGCTGGTCAATTATATCCGCCAACAACCCGACGGGATCCCTTCTGGATTAGATCCGGCTCCAAATCTGGAAGTGGTCGCTGAAAAGAGTTCAATCAAGGAAACCAACAAACTCCTCAAGCTCATTTTAATCGCCGCTATCCGTTCGCCGAACGCGCCGTCATACGTGGAAACCCTCCAAACACTGAGCACTCCGACTCAGGAGTCCCTGAAAGATATTTTTGAAGAAGCTGAGAATGGCCAACACGAGCCCCTTGACCCTGTGGACGAGATCAAAGAGGATTTGTCCAAACGGGAACATCCGGTCGATCTAGAGCTGCAATTCGAGGAACGAGTAGGGAAAGTGCTTGCTGAGAATGACCGTTTGACTCATGAGAAGAAGGAGCTCGAGAAGGCACTGGAAGACCTACATAACCGTTTGGCACGCCTTCAAGAAAACAACGATACTCTTCAGAGCCGCCTCGCGACAACAGAGGATCGACTAGGAAACCTGAAGTCCGGCAAAGGCGACCTTGGTTTCAATACAAAAGCCTTGGAGTCTAAATCTCGCCAGCAGGAAGACATTATCGCATCCCAGGAGGTTCGGCTCGCCGCGGCGCAGGATGAGGTTGACAGCCTGCGAATGACAGTGGAGTCCTTGCGCGTGAAAAACGAACGGTTCCAGAGGCTGCAGGATGACTATGATGAGTTGAAAACAGAAAGAGACCAGCTCGCTCGGAAGGCTAATGCCGCAGAGAAATATCGGTCAAAGCTACAAGCCAGTCAGGACTTTGAAAAGGAAAACCAGACGCTCAAGAATCAGATTAAAGACCTCCAGCAGCAGTTGAAAGAGTCAGATTCGCAGCAAAGATGGACGTCAGAACGTGATGTTGAGCTCGAAGAATATAGACGAGTCTTGCCACGAATCGAACAGGAATGCAGTGAAATGCAGAGTTTGAAGAAACAACTTGAATTCAATAACCACGCCTTGACAGAGCGACTTAGCAGTGCTGAGGAACAGCGTGAGAGAGATGATGCACTTATAAGTGAGCTACGAGAACGGATTCGAGAACTTGAAGGCTCCCCTGGGAGCCCAGCTCTTACACCAGGCAGCGAAACGCCAAAGCTGCAGGGCACGCTACAAAAGGACTTCGAAGACATTGGCGTTAAGGAATCACAACTGTTAGGGATCCCTATCTTAGCTTTCAAGTATGGGCTGACTCCGCGCTGTAGGAAAACCGAAAATGAGGAGCTCAAGAAAGAGATCGAATCCTTGAAGGGGTCGTCAACCACTGTAATTTATGCCTCGGGACTGTATACAGGGGTGGGATCGGCTGATATTGTTACAGGTCAATTCTCAGCATGAAGGATTTTCCAATGCCTTCAGCGAAACCCTGCAGAGGGCCCGAAAAAATTCTACACAGGGGTATCTCAATCGCATATCTCCTAGCTACTAGCGCTAACGGGATTTTCAGTGACGAATATTGGAAGCTGTATGATCAGTATATTTCCGTACTCAAGAAACTTGCAGAAGTACAGGACTCTTTTGACAAGTCTAGCAGAGCGCTTGCCGATGCGCAAGCAGCCGGTAAGGGTCTACCTCAACTTAGAAGAACTTTAATCGCATGTTTACTTACTATTTGACAGTTTTGCTTGCGAGCAAGGAGAAGCTAGTCATGATTAATGAGATCAAAGAGAATGATTTAGTGGAATCAACCAAACTGCGCGACGAATCGGATGAAATCAAACAGAAAGTACATACTCTCCAAGCTGAACTTGACGCTAGTTTGGCCTTGGCCAGAGAAACATGTGCTGAACGGGATGAGCTGCGGACAATGCTTGACAACAGACAGGTTGAGATTGCTGAAAGTCGCGTGGAGGACCAAGAAACTATGGAGGAAATGAAAAAGTTACTAGCAGAGATCGCGGCACAGGAAAGTGGTGGTGCCTCTGAAGCTTCTCAGAAGTCTGGAATGGAACTCACGAAACAAGTCGTTGAACTTATTGAGCGGAACCTAGAGAGACTGGCACAACGTGCTGAGGTCAGTGGAACCAACCCTAGAACACTATTATTACACGCCGAAACTTGGCACTGATACATGATTTGCAGTATATCCACAACCAAAACGAACACATTAAGTTCCTCCAGGAGCGACTGAAACCTTTCGAGGACGATGCGGATGAAAGCATACCAAAGGATCGCGAGGTAAGCGGATACGTTAATTTTGTTCAATTCCACGTTGTTTCATGAATTGATAATTTTTGGGCCCCTCCCTTCACCCCGGCTTCTTTCCTTTTGCTAAATCGTCATAATATACGCAGATCGAACTTCAGACGATAATCGACGCTCAGACGCGAGAGCTTGCTCTTATGAGCTCCGCCTGGTATGAGATGCAAAGTCGACTGCAGAACAATAATGTTCCCGTTTCGAGGTATCGTCACGGTTCGAGTTTGGCCGATGCCCAGAAAGGCTGGTTGGCGAGGCAAAGGAGCTTAGTAACTGGTCGTTAGGATGACTGGTACGTCCTAATTCGAAGACTGGCCCTTATAAACATATATACTCTTACAAAATTGTCTTGTTTTATGCCTTGCGCTTCTTCTCTTTTATTTGTCTACAAATACGTCTCCCTTAGATTGTATCACCGTCGTTTATTACTTTAACTCTTGTTACTAGTATTCGTTAAGACAGCACAGGCCATATTTTACGATAGAACATACCCTCGGTTTCGAAGAGGGCATCTTTATATGCCATTGGCCAGCCGTCTGGTTTTCAAATCCTGTGCAGATATACCAACAAGGATATAGATCAAAGAAATGACAGAGTTTCCAATTGACTTCTATAAACACACTTAATACTAAATTTTACAGGTGAGGGGAAGATTTTATCTAAAATTTTGGTTACAATAATAAGAGGGCGGCTTACACCCATTGCCTGGGATGTCTGAGAACATCCATTAATTCCTTTTCACGCTCCTTGTCCTCGCCCAGATTCTCTTCCTCCATAGAACTCTCGGTCCGGGTTCCTGACACCGGATCCATATAGGCCCAGCTTGCGGTTCGAGGGAGACTCATCAATATGCTTTCGATACGAGCGTTGGGGGTGCGCAGGCCAAAGCTGGTGCCACGGTCATAAACCAGGTTGAATTCGACATAGCGCCCACGTCGAAGCTGCTGCCATTCTTTCTGAGCAGGTGTGAATGGCATATCCTTTCGGCGTTCAATAATAGGAACATAGGAGGGAAGGAAGGAAGCAAGACTATCGGAGACAAATGAGAATAGAGTTTCCTGAGAATTCTGTGATGAGGTGGCGGACGACCCCAAGAAACTGGCGTCAAGATCATCGAAAAAGATACCACCAACACCGCGAGACTCTCGGCGATGCGGAAGGTAGAAATACTTATCGCACCAGGCCTTAAATCGAGGGTAATATGTTGCATCATGCCTATCGCAGGTGTCTTTGATAGTCTGGTGAAAATGCTTGACATCTTCGGGGAACAGGTAGGAAGGGGTTAAGTCTGTACCACCGCCGAACCACCAATTCTTATCTCCATTGATAGGATCCTTAGGATCTGACGTCTCAAAGTAGCGGTAGTTCAGATGGACTGTTGGTGCCATGGGATTATGGGGGTGCAGAACCAGCGATAAGCCGGCAGCGAAAAACTCCAAAGATTCCACGTCTGCGCCGACAAATGACTTGTGATCTGCCCTCATTTTCTCAATAGCAGCTCGGGGCAATTCACCATAGACAACCGATACATTGACACCTGCTTTCTCGAAAACATTGCCATCTTGGAGAACACAAGATATGCCGCCACCCCCATTGGGACGTGCCCAGGTGTCCGTTTTGAACTGAGTACCGTCAATCCTGCTTAACTCATCTACAATTTTATGTTGGTGTTCTTTGATCAATTTCTCCATTCGTAAACGCATTGGAGAGTTTTCGCTAATTGTTGCTTGTTTCTTCAACGCTGCATCGAGCTCCACGATCGACGGGGAATCGAGTTCGGTCACTTCACCTGTCATCTATATCATTTGTTAGACCGAAATTCACAATGAAAAGGTGCCGCTTGGCCTCGAAACATGTTTACCATGGAATATATCAGAGCTCCGATGAATGGGACGCCAATTGCCAACCGCAGGTATGGCCTCCACACGGTAAACGGTTTCGGTTCGCGGGTTCGCCGTTCCGCTGAGTATCTGCGAAATGTATGCTGAAAGTTACAAGGTGTGTGTCTGGTCTGCGATGAGAAGTGGCAGAGTGACCTCCGAAGAGGCATATATGGCCGGGACATGGCCATGATTTTGTAAGATGGAATTGAAAATTGGCTGATATGTGGAGGGATCAGGTGGTGCCGGAACAATATGAGTGGGCGCACGCTCTCTCAAATGGCTCCACCTATCTCAAGAAATATAGGTAACTTAATCGTGAGGTTACCTTCTCTGGACCGGAACTGTATGGGACCACCCGTAGTCAAAAGATCCGGATATATGCTGTTTGGATTGTTTGGCACAAATTCCTCTTCCTGTTTAGTCAGAAGCGCCGAAATAAATAGTTTGTCTTGTTTGCATCACTTGGAGGATTGGCTAGTACTGGGCTCGTGGAACCATCATGATGGATGTATGTAGAGTTATGACTGTCACGTTGCAAATGATACCAGGTAGAGTGAGAATTACCATGGAATTGGGTCTATACATACTCTTGAAAGTTGACCATGATTGTAATACCGACTACAAACTCCAGGAGCAGAGCCTATCAAGAGCCTCTATGGAGACAGCACGCACCAGTACGCAGTCTAGCCGCTGATCAGGTGGAGGCGGACGCCTGCCCACAGCTACAAGCTATCTTTGTACAGTGTACTCCGTACATAGTAGGGCATCATCGGGACACCCAGGCTCCCCACGTGAAAATATGACGTGTGTTCACGAGCTACCTGACTTGGCCTTTATATGAAAATGACAAAATCAAATCAAAGCAAGCCCAGTTAATGGGATGATTTGGGGCACCTGACCGTGACTCACGTGTGGGGTTGCTCACCGCCTCCGCCCCGTGATCCGCTCTTGCCTGACGACCTTATCAGCCGTGGAACTACCCATGACGCGGGGCTTTGCTCTCCCTTTTGTCATCATCCACCTTCTTTCTACTTGCTCAACTATTACACCAACCATCTCATTTACATCTTTCTGCAACTCATAACATCTACGTATATCTCGTTGACGTACCTAGTACCCATAGTAAACCGACCTAGTTGTTTCCATTAACCGATTTGATCCATCAATATGCGCTCCAAGTTCAAGGACGAGCACCCCTTTGAGAAGCGCAAGGCAGAAGCCGAGCGTATCCGTCAGAAATACGCTGATCGCATTCCAGTACGTATAACTCCATCTGAATCCGTACTTTGTGCATGATTCTTTGTCCTTGAGCTGCTCTTCGGAGAAGCAAAGTGTCTACTCACCGCTTGTTTAGAATGCTAACTCGAGTTTCACTTGTAGGTAATCTGTGAGAAAGTCGAGAAGTCGGACATCGCCACCATTGATAAGAAGAAGTATCTTGTTCCTGCAGACCTTACCGTCGGGCAGTTCGTCTATGTTATCCGCAAGCGCATCAAGCTGTCTCCTGAGAAGGCTATCTTCATCTTCGTCGACGAGGTGCTACCACCAACAGCTGCACTTATGAGCAGTATCTACGAAGAACACAAGGATGAAGATGGCTTTCTGTACATCACGTATGCTTATTCTTCAAGGGCGGTTTTCGGCACATACTGATATACTCTCTAGATATTCCGGGGAAAACACCTTCGGCGATCTTTAAGCTCTGGTCAGCCGCTCTCTCAAGCTTTGTAACTGTTCCACCGTCAGTATGTGTTTTGTTTTGGGGCCGGATGTGTGACCAGCCACTCCGGTATGAGGCAAACGAGCTGGTTAGACCTTGTGGCGATTCTTCATGTGTGCAGGCGTTAGTATCAGGTGTTCCGTATTCCCTTGATGACCTCTTGGCAAAGACTTATCACTTTATGGTTAAAATGCAAAACTACTTTTGATGTGATTATCTGGTGATACGTACTGACAGGTAGTGATACTTTCATCTTTATATCAGGCTGCGTTACGTAACACGCTTCTTTTGCATGCTGATGTGGCTGTTGAATTGAAGATAAGTAGTGAAACACGCCTTGCGACATGATCACGGATATTATGAATCGGTAGAGCATAGTTACTATATGGAACGTATCCGTTACATAACATAGTTTAGACATGGGATTACTAACCCGTCCCTCCGATATGAATGCCGATAGCCCAGTCCTATTTGGGACTAGTGTTTAATTCAACGCCGGCAGGCCTTGAGGAAAGTCCGACTCGGCGCAAAACAGACGATGACTGACTGGGAATCTGCATCTTCTCTTCACGTCCTTGGAGTTCTTTTGCTTTTGCCCCTTTCCAAATTCTTCTCTCCTTCTCGTTTGCTTGCACTGCTTTGGTTCTGCTATCTTAAGCGCACGCCTTGTCGCTTGTCTTTGATCTGATCGCTTTGTCACGGCCTTTTCACTCAAAAAAAGTTCTATTGAAGAAAAATTCAACTATCAACGACTTTGTCCACTACTCGCCAGCACAACTTATTGGGAAGAAAAGATAAAGAAATGTCTCCCGCCATTGCTCAGGCCGGCTCTGCCTCCAAAGATGTCAAGAGGGAATCCGCGACTGCTCGACTTCTGGGTTCCGGTAAGTGTTATGTCCTTGGCCCATGAACTGTTCGGCTGCTAAGATAACACACCAGGAACCGCTGGAATTGCGGAGCTGCTGGTTTTCCATCCGGTATGATGAACTCATTACATGATTTACCTCTTCTAAATGGTCTCCGGTGCTTCGAATTGACGCTGATGCTATTTAAAAGGTTGATACAACTGCAAAGCGATTGATGAGCAATCAGACCCGGGTAAATACCACCGTTTTCCATATTACTTATCACATGTTTATTGACTGTATTTGGGATTAGATCACGTCAATGGATGGTATGAAACAGGTCGTTTTCAAAGAGTATGCAAACGCCTCCCTTGGGCGCAAGTTCACCTCGCTTTTTCCTGGTCTTGGTTACGCCGCTGGCTACAAGGTATGTAAAGCAGATTAGACGCGGGCACGTGTCACAATCGGTTAATTGGTATCGGCAGGTTCTGCAACGAATCTACAAATATGGTGGCCAGCCATTCGCAAGGGATTACCTGGCGAAACATCATGGTGCCGACTTCGATAATACTTTTGGAAAAGGGACAGGTAAGGCCATCATGCATGCTACCGCCGGAAGGTTTGTTGTTCCCTCACTAGGAGACATTCAGACATGTAGACAGTTGCTAATATTTCAATTAGTTTGATCGGTATCGGTGAAATCGTCCTTCTTCCTTTGGATGTCCTGAAGATTAAGCGTCAGACGAATCCCGAGGCCTTCCGTGGTCGGGGTCTTTTCAAGATTATCTCCGATGAAGGCATGGGACTTTACCGCGGCGCTGGCTGGACCGCTGCTCGCAATGCACCTGGGTCTTTCGCGGTATGCTTATGACCATTGACAACCTTGTCGATTATGCTTAGATGCTAATTTGTAATAAAGCTGTTTGGTGGTTCAGCCTTCGCCAAGGAGTACATCTATAACTTGCAGGATTATAATTCGGCTTCCTGGGCGCAGAATTTTGTGGCATCTGTCTGTGGTGCCAGTGCCTCTCTGATCGTGTCGGCTCCCCTTGATGTGATCAAGACTCGTATCCAGAACCGCAATTTCGAGAACCCAGAGTCTGGCTTCCGCATTGTGTCGAACATGGTGAAAAACGAGGGCCTGACCAGTTTCTTCAAGGGTCTCACACCCAAGCTGCTCATGACCGGGCCCAAGCTCGTTTTCAGCTTCTGGCTGGCTCAGACGTTGATTCCCGCGTTTGGCCAGGTCGTATAAACGAGAAGAGCATGGATTGATATTAATAGCAGGCTTTAGATATTTGGCTTTTTCTTTTTCTTTTTTTACTCTTTCGTGCGGCTATTTGTACCATGATAGAACATGCTGTCAGGCCCTTTGTATTTTGATAGATGCTTTTTTTTTTAGCATGATCGAGTTATGGGTAAGATCTTGGTCACAAAAGTGAACTCCGCTTAATTATTACATCGCCATATCTGATAGCTAAAGGAGATAAATATAAATAGATTTTGGGATTCTAAGCACACGTGTAAGATATACCGGGGTCACGTAAAGCGCTTTTTCTGATTTGTTTATACATTGGCAAAGGCCACAAGCCCTTAAGACATAAAGGAGTATCACGTGATCGACAATCACTACTTCATTGTATCTTTTGCGACTGGAATCCTCCCAGTTGTCTTATCTCAACAAACTGGACATACCCTGCTTAGCGGGAGACAGCAGCAGATATGCCAATCTACCTAATTTCGAAGTACGTCGGAAATCCATCGTCTCAATCCAAACACTATCCATACTGCATGAACCGACGTAGCTGGTTTTGAACATCGGCGAATACTAATACTGTTAACTTGGGCGAATACACAGAGTTGGTGACCCCATTTTCGCCTTCACAATAGGAGTTTCTGCTGCCTTCCTCAGAGTCTGTCGGGACCAGCGCGAGAAATTCCCTGAAAAGGCCCAGGAAATCAGATACGGCGAGGTTTTGCAGATGGGAGGTAGGAGGCTACGCAGATGGTGGGTGGGAGATTTTGAGGGACTATGACCGATGAATAGATGGCGATATTTACGGAGTCCTATTGGAAGAAGTTGTATGACTCCACGCGTGAAAGAAAGAATAACTGAGTATATAATTTACCATATCTCATAGTATCGTTAAAAGACGAATGTGCTCAAGTTCTTCGAAAGAAGCAAGTTTCCATTACTGTATTCTACAATACATGAACCATTTTTTTATGAAGAATTAAACGTTCGTAAGGAACTTTTCCCCTCCCAAGTTCTGCAAATCATCATGCGTCGAAATGAAACTCAGATCTATGCAACCATGCACAAAAAGAAAATCCCATAAATTCGTTAAAAAGGAAATAAGCATAGAGTATTAAGGAACAAAACCATTAAAAGCCGATCGCCCATCCGCAAACAGCAAAAATGTAAGAAAAACATTGTCGGTCAAGCGACTTAGTCAAGCTCCTCGGGCTTCTCCTCAACCTCGTCAGCGGTACGAGTGGAGCCACCGGGGGCACCGCCAGGGGCACCGCCAGGAGCAGCGCCAGCAGCACCGCCATAAGCAGCGGAGATGATAGGGTTAGCAACACTACAGCACAATTAGCATCATATCAATCATGTAGGGATATCAAGGGGTTTCATATCACATACCCTTCGAGCTCCTTCTGCTGAGATTCGTACTCCTCCTTGGTGGCGGTCTGATTGTTGTCAAGCCAACTAATGATCTCATCGACCTTGCTGGTGACTGTCTCCTTGTCGGCGTCAGAGATGGTGAGCTTGCCCTCGTTGATGGTGTTCTTGAGGGAGTAGGCATAAGATTCAAGGCCGTTCTTGGCCTGGATACGGGAAGCCTCAGCCTCATCCTCGGCCTTGAACTTCTCGGCATCGGCAAGCATACGCTCAATCTCCTCCTTGGAGAGACGACCCTTATCGTTGGTGATAGTGATTTTGTTAGTCTTTCCAGTGCCCTTCTCGACGGCAGAAACGTTCATGATACCGTTGGCATCGACGTCGAAGGTAACCTCGATCTGAGGAACACCACGGGGAGCGGGGGGAATGCCAGTAAGCTCGAACTTTCCGAGCAGGTTGTTGTCCTTGGTACGAGCACGTTCACCCTCGTAAACCTGAATCAACACACCAGGCTGGTTGTCAGAGTAGGTAGAGAAAGTCTCCGACTTCTTAGTGGGAATTGTGGTGTTGCGCTTGATGAGGGCGGTCATGACACCACCAGCGGTCTCGATACCGAGGGACAGAGGGGCAACGTCGAGCAGCAGGATCTCGTTGGTGGACTTGGAGGAGCTATCACCAGACAGGATGGCAGCCTGGACGGCAGCACCGTAGGCAACAGCCTCATCAGGGTTGATAGACTTGTTGGGCTCCTTGTTGAAGAAGTCGGAGACAAGGCGCTGGATCTTGGGAATACGGGTAGAACCACCCACCAGGACAATCTCGTGGACAGAGGACTTGTCGATCTTGGCATCACGGAGGACACGTTCAACGGGCTCCATAGTACCGCGGAAGAGGTCCTGGCAGAGTTCCTCAAAACGGGCACGGGTGATCGAGGTATAGAAATCAATACCCTCAAAGAGAGAGTCGATTTCAATAGAGGTCTGGGCAGCAGAAGAAAGTGTACGCTTAGCACGCTCACAGGCAGTACGGAGACGACGGAGGGCACGTGCGTTGGTAGTGAGATCTGGCGTATCCAAGTTAGTATTCAGTTTTCTTCATGCTGTAAATTGGTCTTTTATTTTTGGTTTCTGGAAGGGGAGTTTGGGAGATTTGGGAACAAAAAGACTAACCTTTCTTGTTCTTGCGTTTGAAGTCGTTAACGAAGTGGTTGACAAGACGGTTGTCGAAGTCCTCACCACCAAGGTGAGTATCACCAGCAGTAGCCTTGACCTCGAAGATACCTTCTTCAATGGTCAGGAGAGAAACATCGAAGGTACCACCACCCAAATCGAAGATCAAGACGTTGCGCTCGCCCTCAGCCTTCTTGTCAAGACCATAGGCGATGGCAGCGGCAGTAGGCTCGTTGATGATACGGAGGACGTTCAGACCGGCGATGAGACCAGCATCCTTGGTAGCCTGACGTTGAGAGTCGTTGAAGTAGGCGGGGACAGTGATAACGGCGTTGTTGACAGTACCACCAAGGTAGGCCTCAGCGGTCTCACGCATCTTGGTCAGGACCATAGAGGAGACTTCCTCGGGAGTGAATTGCTTCTCCTCACCCTTGAACTCGACCTGGATGATGGGCTTGCCACCCTTGTCGACGATCTTGAAGGGCCAGTGCTTCATATCAGACTGGACCTCAGCATCGGCATAACGACGACCGATCAAACGCTTAGCATCGAAGACAGTGTTGTGAGGGTTCATTGCGACCTGGTTCTTGGCGGCATCACCGATGAGACGCTCGGTATCGGTGAAAGCCACAAAGGAAGGGGTGGTACGGTTACCCTGGTCGTTGGCAATGATTTCAATGCGATCATCACGGAACACACCCACACAGGAGTAGGTGGTACCCAAATCGATACCGACAGCGGGGGCCATTGTGAAAACACTAGGAGGGGTAGTTCGTTAAAGAAAGGTGATAAGAGAGGAAAGAAATTCGTTAACGGAGGGGGAATCAAATAGTGTGCAGGTAATGTACAGAGTTGTCTCCTGTCTATAGAGGATGAGACCCAGTAAGTCAATGAGAAAAAAAAAATTTAATGTGTGAGAGAGGGGAAGGCAGAGATTGTGCGAGCACTACAGTTGATATAGTGGTGGGCGGTGAGTTTCTGCTCCAGCGAAACTTCTAGCAAGTCATAGCTTCCACGGGCATCCATGGGCTTCGATGGCCTTCGCCCACACGGGTCGGGCGAGGATTTTGATCGGATCTTCCCTTCCAGAATTCGCCAGTGGGGTTCTGGCCATTTCCATTGCCTTGGAGCGAATTTACTCCTATGTTCGCCATTATTCTAGTTGCATCTACTTGTAGCCTTAAGGGAGATCGGGTGGTGAACTGGGTGTTTATTTCTTGATTGGGAGAGGCTCTGAATGGATTAATTAATATAATTATTATTATTGTTATTGTTGTTGTTGTGATTAGATTTTTCTCTCTTCCTTTTGGCGGGGATAGTGGATGACGTAATACCTGAACACTGGTTGTACATTTCTTTTCTTTCTTTTCCTTTCCCTTGCCTTTATTCAAAACTACTGCATAAGGGGTATGATTTATTCGTTTTACCTTCCTGCTTTATTTATCGCTCTCATTTTCTTTTATTCTTTTGTCTTTCATGAATTACAATATATTCTGATCTCTAGTCCATCCTTTTAATACCCTAAGCGTTCAATATAGTATCTGTTATTCCATACTCCTTCCGTCATCATGACCGGTTAAATTCCTTAGGGTTCCATGGATCGACTATTCTGTAGAGTGACGAATAACGTTCACTTGTTCCTATCGACACCATGTGCGGAATATTCCCACTGCAATACATCATCTTCTCTCGATGGCGTTCGGAAGGTTTCGCATGAAGTCATCGCTGATTGCAACCATGAGGGTGACTACTGACTAATGCTGGGACAAGTCTGGATCCCTGCCAGAGACCACTACCTCCATGTAGAAGTATCTCGGGAGCATACATGTAGACTTATAACGGAGCATTCCTCCAAGTACCGTAAATTCTATCTCAGTATTGCGACGACTTGGCTCGTTCTGTGTCTCGTAGGTACATTCAAATTCCTTTATGAGCCGCTTTACCTAATTTATAACGACAATAGAGCTCCACTTGTCAACTGACAGAATCTCTGTGCTCAAAGTAATAATCCACCTACCTGATGTGTTCCCATGGATGGATGATATCTATAGGTCGTGGACCTCATTTGCGTTTCCCAGTGTGAATATCCCAATCTTGTTTTAATAGGAGGTACCAGGCAAGCGGTGGCCTGAACGCCTACTTGCTCGAGCTACCCTAAAACCAATACGTGGCTGAATCATGGACAGTGCTGTCATACCCTCCTTGTTCTGGCTCAACTCCGAATACCTGGTAATCTCAGATTGACTCTGGTAGAGCTTGCATCTCTCCCCTTCTAGTTTGACGGGGAATTGTACGAATTCAGTAGCATGTTTGTGATGCCATGCCCAGAAGGGGAAAAGCTCGTCACGGGAGCAGCACCGCTGATCCTCAAGCCTCGTAGCCAATCAGCGAACACCAACTCCAGGGAAGGCTCCCTTGCAACTTGAGAACGTTGTTGTGTTCTTCTCGTACAAACAGTTCCTGCAATTATTTAAGCTCCCCTTGTTCTATCCCCTGCCCTAACATTCATTTTAATCCTACGAGGTTACATTATATCTGCTCCACACAAATCATCTTCATATCCTCATCATCCTCTGTGAACAAGCACGTCAGTTCTACTATCAACATGGACAATAACAACCTAGCTACCACCCTGAGCAATGATCCTGCCGTTAACGCACCTAATATCGCGACATTGGGCAGCGGCAAGGGCAAGACTACGCAGGGTTTTGATGAGATGGATGTGAGCATGGGCGAAAATGAAAGCGATGAGAGTGAAAATGAAGACATTGTAAGTTTACGAAACCCTCGACACCCAAATTAAGATAGTCGAACTGACTGTTTCTCCTTTCCTAGATGGAAGGTAAACATTGAAATCTCCCTCGGGACTTAGTTCCGCTTTACCTGCGTTAGCTTTCAAACATATGTTGACCCTTCCTCCCCTTCAGAAGAAGATGAGGATGACAAAGATAATCTCGAGCCAATCTCTGACAAAAACATCATTACTGGAGGGCGAAGGACACGTGGAAAGGTCATCGACTTTAAGGACGCCGCGGAAAAGCTTCAGGATGATGAGGGTGAGGATGATGAAGATGATGAAGACTTTGAACCTGAAATCAAGAACGACAACATGCGAGACTAAATCAGATTGCTTTACGGCTCATACAATCTCCTTGAAAGCAGAGGCAGGTGATTGGCGCTGGTTTATTGGGACATTGATTAGTTTCTTCGGCAGGATTGGGTTGTAGACTCCAGGTCTACAGGAACGACCAGAGGGTGACTGTAAAAGGGCGTAACCTTCTGATCCGCATGGTCAATGTTCTCCTTGACTGCTCGGGCCGGTATAATAGCCTCTCATACGGGATAGGTTAGTTTTGACAAGACGCAACATAATATTGTGTTTTGCTGGGGTCAGCAAAGGCCATGGTATAATAGGGTATACAACTATCCCCGCGCTCAACTCTACAGCAAATAACATAGTTCAATTAATGTTTATGGCAGGCCACATGGCCCGCTGACTATAGAAAAGCGGTTGTAGATTATTATATCGTTGTATGGCACTAATTGTCTCTGATTCACCGTAGGGCATACTGGGAAGACCAAGGGAATGATAAAATGTAGGCGACTCTTCACCTACATAGTAAGTTAGTCACTCAGTCACGCTTTCAACTATATCACCACTAATTAGTAGTGCCAGCGATAGATGTTATATTTCAACTCAGTCGCCTGTAAAGTGGCTAGAAAGCACCTTTCCTGAATAGGAAGACTATTCCGTTTATGGTAACCCGCCGTCACCCCCGGGTCCAAGAAGCAGTGCGGACTTCATGGAGTACTTGTCTATTGATTGCCGCAACCAGACCGCAGAAGCCTTCAACCACGGGATCGGGTTTATTAGGTCTCAACAACGTAAGTTTGAGTGTAGTCTCTACGCGATGCTGGCCAACTAGAATCTGGGAAATACCCAATTCATGGTACCAGCCTCCTAGAATATCTTCCCACAAGATTGGGCTTGTCTACTCGCTTTTTGTTATGGCTTCACGGTAAGTTGATCGCGATCCCCCTCATTTCCCTTGACTAACTATTTGATGGCATAGATTCCCACGCTCCAGCCTTCACCAGCGTGATCCTCGCGCATCGGCTTCCCTCTTTGACTCATATGGCGGCGACTCCAGACCTGTCAGTAGGTCACCTGGCCGAGTGGGTGGTTATGGTTATGGAGGATATCCCAACAATGGAGCCTCTATCGGAAATGGATACAGGGCTGCAACGCCAAATGCGAAGTAGGCTTCAACGAGTAACTTTGGTCATAATGGAACATATACTAATGCCGAAACAGGGGTCACTACTCCGATGCAGTTCTATCTCATTTAGAGTCGCAGAATGATGCCGAGGTAGAGGGTATCAGCGCAAAAGTCAAGATGCTGAAAGATGTAGTCCTCCTACCCCCTCATCCGATTGATTACGTATATTTGGGTGCTGATATCGAATCTAGCTTACGCTCGCTATTGGCGAGGAGATTCGGGATACTTCGACAATTACAGAGCTCAATGATACATTTGACAACACCCGCCTTCGTATACGAGGAAACATGAGTCGCATGCTGCGGATGGCGGAACGGACAGGTGTCGGCTGGCGTGTATGGCTGACTTTCTTCCTGGCTGTTTTTCTGCTTTTTGCTTATGTGTGGCTGACTTGAACGGTCTGGTTATGACTTTCCACAAAGGCTCATGGATGTTCAACTTACCTTGTCTCGCGCTATAGTGACAGACGCATCAGTACTCTTACTTTATTCTTATTTTTTCGAACCACGCTCCTCGCCCCCCTAACAAGAGACACGAACCCATCCGAATCGAATAAATTGCTAATGAAACCCTTGCTAATATCTCTGATGATTGACAAACGAGCAAGTCTTCTAGACAGTGTGCCCACCCTGCTATTTCCCCGCTCCTCTCTTTTCCTACCTCCCTTTTTTGTTGGTTCCCTCAGTTCTTTCCATTATGGCCTACAAGGATGTCGGTGATGTTGCGACTGTCAAACCTTGATATCAATCTTCCATTACTTTTCTTTTTTTTTCTTTTTTACAAGTTTCAAGTTATATCTCTTGCACTGGGGTTGCGGCTCCTCTAATCGTTACCCTTCCCATGATAATGCATGTGTGGAGTTCAGGATAATATGCTCTGTCTAGTCCGGCGGTCCTTTTCTAATGTACTATTTAGTATGTGTATAATAGCTGCTTGGTGACGAATATAAAAAGAGTATGGCTATAACGGAATCCATCTTTTCAGTTGTAAGTCCCTTGTCAGAAAGTGGAGGGTGTATTTTTTTTACCCTTGAGACTAGAGGTAGTCTACAAGTGAATCAGGTATACTGTCCGCCTTAAGTGAGCAGAACCGTATTTACTCAATTCATATACGACAAATGTCAGTTCATGGAAGACATGTCTGAAGGGATCCAGGACTTAAATACGATATGTACCCAGATATATATGCCAAGGGATTAGTTAGTGTGAAAATCCTCAATATACCAAGGAACTCATCCGCAACGACAGTGCAATAGGCAAGTCTAGTCCGTATCGTATAGTCTATTGATAGGAGGAAAACAATAAAAGATATTAGGAACTTCAAAACAACTTAGCGTCACTAGTGTCAAAATCTTCTTGTACTTGAACACCAAATGTACAATCTGTGACCTGTGCCTGCATTCAGTACGATATACAACCCTAAAAGATAGCCCAAGTATAGATAAATTTGCCAATATATAGGGTGGCTTAGCCATCAGTTGGGTTTAGTCAAAACTATCCCTAGGTCCCCCAGCTCGTCGTCTGGGGAATCTGCTGAAAAAACTTCGTCGACTACCTTGACTAGTAACAGATGCACGTAGATCATCTTCATCGATCATCATGCCGCTTGTATCAAAGACATCGCCGCCGCCACTCCAACGCTGGAGGAACCGGCGTTGGGCCTCTGTCTCTTGAACGCGAACAGGTGCTGGAGGTAGACCATGAATGCTAGCGGTACTGGCTGGGAGATTTTGATCATGCGAGAAACTGGCCTCATCCTCGTCATCAAGTTCGGCATCTGTATCGGTATGTTGCCATTCATCTTCTTGGTCGGACTGGTTCTCTGCAGCCTCAGGGATATCATCGTCCAAATCGCGGCCCATGTCTTCCTCGCTCATGTCTTCTACCTCATCATCCATGTCTCCAGCACTGGGAATGTCATCATCTAAGTCTGGCTGGTTATTAAAATCATCCTCGATTTGGTGGTCGTCATCGTCATCATCAGGGAACGCTTCAGGAATATCATCGTCCAGATCTCGTTCCATGTATCCCTCCTCGTCAACAACATCATCCTCTTCCAGACCCTCCTCTCCTTCCTCCACGAGACCCTCTGCATCTGCGTCAGGAATATCATCGTCCAAGTCCCTCTCCATCCCCGTGTCATCCTGTCCATCATGCTGTGGATCGAGCCCATTTATCCCAGCAGCTCCTGCTTCAGCCTCGGCTACCGTAGTGGCCGCTGCCATCTCTGCAGCTGCCGCAGCTAGTGCTTCCTCCCTTTCCGCCTCTTCCTCTTTCATACCCAGCATGGTCTTGGTGCATCCCGCAGGTTTGATCCACGAGTAACCGAAAGAGGCGATGTTGTTCTTGCGAGCACGGAGCGCACGTTCTTCGAGGACCAATGACGATAAGACATTACCGGTGGTGGCGGACGTGACAAACGGACGTACATTCATGGTATTGTTACCATTGCGGCGAAAGCCTCCTTGCGTTTCTCCATTTGTTTGGTATTGGGATGAGGTACGATAAGGTTGGGGAAATCCGAACCAGAGTTCATGGGACTTAACATATGTAAAGATAGGTCAGTTGTACATCCCTCCATCTCTAGATGGGGACAGGGGTCCTCAAGGAGGTCACATACATCGCGGGGTGTGATGAGCGGTAGGGAGAGCATCATGGCTAGTCGAACCTTGATCAGACTCAGACTATATACCACCTGAATTTCGAGGTTCTTTATTATTATCCAAGTTTAATATTATTCTTTCGGCTAGATTATACTGCGCTTAGATCTATCGTACACAGCGCAGCAGAATACACGGCTGCTTTTGTACACGCGCCGATTGTTGTTCTCAAGAAGGTCTCTGTGATGTTCAAGATCAATTGACCTAAACCACAAGCCATGCGAATTTCTTTTTTACCCAAGAAGAAGAAATAAAGAAAGAAACAAGATGAAAAGGTGTCAAAGATTGTTTATGGCAATTGACAATAAACTTGTGGGTGGAAGACCGTTCGGTAGTCACTGGGGAAATGATCGAAGAAAACAATTAGACCGGCGTTTAAGCTCCGCAGCAACGTGGGGAAAGTCCACCTTAAATCCGCCTTGGGTTCTCTCAACGTATGTGAAGTAACCCTGTTCTTTCGCTCTTTGTTTCCCTTCTCCTTTTTTTCCGATTTCCTTTCTTTTATATTCTTATATGTATGTACTTCACTTACTAGGACGTCTCTAACTTCTTATATGGTATTATCATTTTTCAATTTTTCTCCGCTTGGTACACCGCCCAATATGAATGTGGTAGTCATGGATGGCCATCTGTAAAGTATCACCGATAGTCTAAAGGCAATCACTAAATCTGGTCTATGCAGTGTTATTCGATTGCGTATTATGGAGAAATTAATAACTAGAGTATGCCACTGTAAATCTACATGATACCTATATTATGCACGACGTAAATGACTTGAAGATCTACTTCTAGAAAATAGAGATACTCCTTGGTTTTGACCATGGGAGTTGAAGTGCGAATATTTCACTGTTAGAAAGACAAAGAAATCTTCAACGGTGTCTTAGATGCGTGCCAACGGAAATTTTGAGTACGCTCACTGCTTCCTGGGTACAGTGAACAGAGCACGCTGAGGCTAAGTTTCAATAAAATACCCAAAAGTCTACTCTATGGATGTTGAGTTAGCCTAATAATAACTGGCAAAAAAGATGTAGAAAACAAGCAGTAAGTAGCTAGTAAAGGATCTAGTATTATCGTTTGCTCGCTCTGCCAATTATTAGACTTTCCGTCAAGGCTTCTATGGAAAGATACAGCCATACCTTGTAAGCGACGATATAGGATCAGATCATAAAAACGTCCCCAGTCATGCAGAAGTCTAGGAGGAAACTAGTATACAGGAAGAGACAGATGCCGAAGTTGATCAGAAAATGCACTCGGCTTCGACTGAAACTGGAGTCTTCTACTACACATCACCTATAGGTACCGTACTTGCAACACTCTCAAGATCCCAAATCGGTTACAGCGTCGCTTCAACGAGAAAGTTTGTTGCAATAGCGGCACGAAGTACTCCGTCCTGCGTTAAGTACCTTGTCACTCACACCAAAGGAAAGACTCATCATCTACGACTGCTTACACTCTAACTTATGTGGACGTAAGCAACTGCGAGAGGCACGAAAACGGACTCTAACTCGCTATTCGGCCGTTCCAAGCAGTATTCCGGGTTACCCCGATGTCTTGCAGCTTTCCGCTGCATCGACTGGCTTACGCCCGGTGAACCTAAAGCGGTCAAGACTGACCAGGAAGTATCGGGAGAGAACGGGAGCCGGAAACATTGGCATCTCCGCTGATCATGTGATGCCCATGGCTTTGAAAGAGGCCAAAAAAGAGTGAAGATCATCAGGCGGCTTTTGCGGATACATAATGGGGCACAGCCAACATACCCAAAAGTGACCTGCATTATTGGCGATTCTTCTGTACGGAGTAAGCCTGAGTCACCTTCAATCCTTTCCCATTACTCTGTACAGAGTACTTCTAATCGTAAAGGATTTACTTTCAGTCTTAGATCCACTGGTTCGGTCATGGCGCAGAAAAGATGACTATCCCCTTTTAGAAATGCATTTGGTTAGCCGATAACAAGACTGACGTAGAGTGCGAATACACCAGCAAATAGCTAAACCTTAGCTGCGTCTCTTAGAGATGTAATCAACCTCAGGTCGGGGCACCCTTCACCCATAGGAATGGACAAGTGCATGTGTCCGGGAGTTAAATTTCCAAAAGAAAGTGACCAAGGCATTGAAGGAAATTAATATCTGCATTTAATTTTTATCATGGTCCACGGGCATAAATCCGAAGAGGGAGAAGGACTTTCAGATCCATGCGGCCATATTCCCGGTGGTGCTGGTTGAGTTGCCCGTGCTCATTGGCCGGGGTCAATCAATGAATGTCATGGGGGTGGATTTTCCCCGGGAAATCCTGAGATTACGGGGGAATGGAAAGGGCCCGGTCACAGAAGAAGGCGTTGTTCTGAAACAGAGAATTGTAGATATGGTATCGAGTACGGAGTAAGCATCGGAGGATTAGCAGTTCGTCTGATAAGGGTGTTGATGACCTGAGAAAATGACCTGGTAGAAACTCCCACCGGCCAATCCAGATGTATCTGTGAATGCCCGATGAGCCCCCCGGACCCCCGAAATCGGCTAGGGAAAGTGTGTGACTGAACGGCCGTCAGGTGAGGATTTGGGCAAGGACCGGGAGTAGGGCCAATTTGTTGGAGAAGGAGGACAGCGGGGGAAGAACGTACTGTATCGTAGAGGAAAAGCTCCCAGCTTGGCCGTTGTCGGAAGGTTGCTGCTGACAAGCCTAAACCTGCACGGGCATCTGGGCGGACAGCATGTGGTATTGCTCCGTGCCAGTAATTTTACCCACCCGACGGTCGCCAATATTACATATTGAGTATACGCTTGTAATAATGAATGTCGGTGTTACGGTACTAATGGTGATCGTCCAACAGCCTGCAACTGAGGCAGCGTGGGATATGCAACTTTTAGTGACAGTCAGGGAAAAGTACACAATACCTTCGGTATTGCGGACGCCCATCCATTGCTCAGTGCACTTGGTGGTTGCATGGTCTGATAGCTTTAGTCACAGGCTGCGTATACACTCTAGTTCTTGATGTTTGTGAGAGAGTAGGGGCGACTATGTCATATTTAATCTCATCATAATAGGAGATACTGTGCTTAAGGCGTAAATCATCACCTAATGGTGTCATGATCATCGGAATAGGCAACGAACTATAGGGCGGTTCATCTGATGGAATACATACTTCTTTTGTACTACAACATCCACTTTTATACTTGCTTTATTTTTTTATTTGTATTTTTTTCTTCTTTTGTTCACTTTATGGCCTTTGCGCTTTTATCTCCTTGCTGACTCAAGGCAATTCTCAGTACCTGCCAAGCACTCTTGCCCAAGGTAAAATTTGCTACATTTTCGGTCCAATCAGGAATCGCTATGTATCTTTAGGGAGAAAGAGACTTAGAAAAAGTACATCTAGACATCCTAACAACAACTGTTTTGGGGAGAGTCCAGACAGGATAAGCACCCCAAGTCTGCACCCTAGCACTGCCCCACTTGACAACATCCATCCAGTCGGGTCTTCCCTTACTAAGGGGCCAACGGACCGGAATGAGAGAAATCATGTGGAAGTAGAGGTGGATACTAACAGGGCACCGATTCTATTCTTCCAGTATTCAAAATTTTCCCCGACTTCTGACCGAGTAAGCCAGCGATAGGGTTAGTGACAATGGCATCAACTTCACAAGAATTGGAGAAGGGGAAAAGGAAAAAGCATTATCAAAACACATACATTACTTACTCATCCGCGCCCCCTTCCCCCAACCCCAACACTCCCTAAAAAGAGAGGAGGGGGGAAGGAATGAGAAGAACAGGAAATATCTGGAAATGGTGTGGGGGTGTCTATTGAATATACGCGATTGTAATACCGAATCGTTATTATTTAAGCTAAGAAGTCAAGTATCTGACTTCACTAGAATTATTCTCCGAGGGTGTGCAACTGCTTGTATTCTTCATTTGGACCCAAGAACTAGTATCTTGGGCAATCCGTGAGGTACTATGGGTTAGCTTACTATTATCCAATCACGGCGCCCGGAATCAGCATGATATCCTACGAATTTAGATGTTGATCCTATGTTGAACTTGGTTTCGAGATCCTCCATAACCCTATGTTCAAACCAACAGTGCAAAGGCATGCGTCATGTTAGTTTCCGGCGTGATTTTGCAGAATAGATATATAGATTGAGGGGAATGCGGGGGTTGGACGTGGATTAACGAGTTGGAGGGACAGTACTACGTATAATACTATTCTAAGAGGAAAAAGTCAAAAAAGACAAGCAGCGTGGATTCAATTCCTCCTGCCTTTAGTTAATAGGGTACAATACCAATCCCTACGACCTATAAAGGAAGCCCTCGGAATCTGAAAAGCGTTTGTAGCAGCATGACCGAATATGGTAAAATTACTAGCTGATACCGATCAGCGTAAACGAGTGGGCAGTGTAAATCGTTTCCCACTAGCGCCAACGCAGCCATTCCTTTAATTTTTAGATTAGTTTAGGCTCCACCAGGTTGGATCTTGACGTAGTGGAAACCTAATCTTCTTGGTTAAAAGGTTGAAATACCAGGATTCTGATTGGCCCTGACTGTCTTATCTCTTCATTAGCGTCCTCGGTTTCTGGATTGCATTGCATAGTACTCCGTAACTCAACCACCTTACCTTCCATTCCCGCTTTCATAGTAACAAGACTGTAGGTACCTCCGGAGTAAGTGCTACTAATCTAGTACTTAATGTATGGCACTGGCGGATAAAAGAAAAATAACATTTCCTCCTTAACCGGGTTCAAAAATCTCTCAATTGCAGTAGATTGGTACGCGTTGGGAGGAATCTAAATAAAATACTTATAACATAATGCAGATATCGGTAACACTATGGATGCTTTAACATCCACTCTGCCTCCCACGTCCTTCCAACCAAGGGCGGAAGGCGCCGAAAACGCTCTCTTCCCGTGAATGCTACGCGAGAGTTCGTCTCGCCCGATGCGGAATTGAAGAGATAGGTCCACGGGTGTGTAATAACCCATAGGAACAACAGAACTCGAATTGACCTTTCGCCTCGGTTCCCTATTTTCTTCCTCCCTTGTTTTAATTTAGTTTATGTTATGTTTTTATTTTCTTTTACGGTTTTTTCCTTTCCTTTTCTTTTTTGCCATGTCTCGTTGTTCTGAGTAGGGAAAGGGGAGTGGGCGGGCGAGGGTACAGAGACGGATTGGTTTATTTTACCATTTTCCAGACCTCAAAGATTAGCTGTTTTTATTTTTCGAGCTGCCTTAATATTACCTCCGGAGTAGGTACACTACTAGTAGAGCTACGCTCTCAGGTGGAAGAAACAGCTGCAATTTGCCACGGCCTATCCCTAACCCCCACAGCTGCGTATTTTCCCTATACTATCCGTTGATTGTACAATTGCTTTCCACTTGAAAACCCTGTCTTTTTCTTGTAATTAATGTCCGTTCATCCCGATAAAATACATACTGTACCTTGTCTGGTATCGGAGAGTCTAGGTGAATTGAATTCTCCGGACCTCTGCTTCCCGCTCTACAATCCCACCTGCCATTCCCTTACTAGTATATCCTCCCTCCCGCCCTCCTGCATCTTCTCTCTTCCCCTCTCACCTCACCATATTCATCCTTCCATTGATCCTCGAGCTATACGTTACGCCACTGACAGAACCCCCCCTCATTCCTCATTTACTTACCCACGTTGTTAACCTAAACATATTGTGACGACATAAGGCCACTACATATCTATACGCTTCACCACCCCGCCTTGACTTGATCTGTGGTGCTCTTTTCCAGAGACACTCCATTCCCCCCTAGTTTTGCCATTCCATTTTCTGTCGGCCATCGGCGGAAGAATGGGTCTGAACTTGGAGGAAATATATGGCCAAAATATAATTGACGAGCAGAAGCCCAACGAGTATTCGGAGTACCAGCCAAAGCAAGGATATGGCTGGGCTAATACTTTGCCCGAGAGGCAGGGTCTTTATGACCCTGAGTATGAGAAGGATGCTTGTGGAGTAGGCTTCACTGCGTAAGTCTTCGGTTGACTGTCTCAAGCAGCTAGAATGCCTCGCGTGACTCTTGCTAACATGGACCCCTACTAATTGGCAGCCATATTAAAGGCAAGCCCAGCCACAAGATCGTCAGCGATGGTAAGGACTCATTTGGAAGATTACATAAACCTCTGCCCGCTAACGTATATTGCTATCGTATACAGCTCGCAATCTCCTCTGTAACATGACGCATCGAGGAGCTGTTGGCTCAGATGCTCGGGATGGTGATGGTGCCGGTGTGATGACAAGCATCCCTCATAGATTCTTCATTAAGAACTTTGCTCGTGAGGTTGGGGTTGACCTTCCCCCTCTTGGCCAGTACGCGGTTGGCAATCTTTTCTTCAAGCCCGACCAAGAGACACTCAAGGATTCCACGACTACATTTGAGGAACTTGCAACTTCCTTGGGGCTACGTGTACTGGGGTGGCGTGAGGTTCCACATGATTCCACTATTTTGGGTCCTGCTGCCCTCTCGAGAGAGCCCATTATTATCCAGCCCTTTGTGGTGTTGAAGTCGGCCTATGGCGATGGTAACAAGCCCGACATCACGGACCCAGAATTATTCGATGAAAGAACATTCGAGCGTCAACTGTACATTCTTCGGAAACGTGCTACACATGTTCTTGGTCTGGCAAACTGGTTTTATCTGTGCTCTCTCAGCAACAGAAATATCGTTTACAAAGGTCAACTCGCTCCTGTCCAAGTATATCAGTACTATCATGACTTGGTCAATGTGGACTATGAGGGTCACTTTGCTCTTGTTCATTCTCGTTTCTCTACCAACACATTTCCCTCTTGGGATCGTGCTCAGCCTCTACGATGGGCTGCACACAACGGCGAGATTAACACTCTCCGAGGAAACAAGAACTGGATGCGGGCTAGAGAGGGTGTGCTGAAATCAGACATCTTCGGCGAGGAACTTGATTCGCTGTACCCGGTAGTAGAGGACGGCGGCTCTGATTCTGCTGCTTTTGATAATGTTCTGGAGTTGTTGATGATTAACGGTGTTCTCTCCTTGCCAGAAGCAGTCATGCTCATGATCCCCGAAGCATGGCAGGGAAACCCGGCTGTAGATCCTGCTAAGGCTGCTTTCTACGAGTGGGCTGCTTGTCAGATGGAGCCTTGGGACGGGCCCGCCCTCTTCACGTTCTCCGATGGTCGGTACTGTGGTGCAAATCTTGACCGCAATGGTTTGCGTCCCTGCCGTTTCTACGTCATGGACGATGATCGTATAATTTGCGCGTCCGAGGTTGGTGCCGTCGACATTGATCCGGAGCGTGTGGTCCAGAAGGGCCGCTTGCAACCTGGAAAGATGCTACTGGTTGACACCGTGGCTGGCCGAATCATTGATGACTCGGAGCTCAAGTACACCGTCTCTCATCGCCAAAACTTCTCCGCATGGTTGGAGAAGGAGCTTTTGAAGCTGCCCGCCATCAAGGAGAGGTTGCTCCAACATAATGTCGACCTTAGTTACACAATTGATGATACCAGTGTCCAGAATGACCCCCGCCTTAAAGCTTTCGGGTACTCCTTTGAACAGGTCAGCCTGCTGCTTGGTCCCATGGCTGCCGACTCCAAGGAGGCATTGGGCTCTATGGGAAATGATGCTCCGTTAGCTTGCATTGCCCAACAACCACGTCTTTTGTACGAATATTTCCGCCAGCTTTTTGCGCAAGTCACAAATCCGCCGATAGACCCTATTCGAGAGGCTGTGGTTATGTCTCTCGAGTGCTACGTGGGGCCCCAGGGTAACCTTCTAGAGATGGATGCCTCGCAATGCCACCGCCTCCTCCTTCCCTCTCCCATCTTGAGCATCCCCGAGTTCAGTGCCCTGAAGAATATCAACAAGGCGCACAATGACTGGGCCGTAAGGACTATTGATATTACCTTCGAGAAGAAGAAGGGCGTTGCGGGATATCTAGAGGCACTTGATGCCATTTGTGACGCTGCCACCGAGGCAATTCAGAATGGTGACAAGGTTCTTGTGCTTTCTGACCGCACTACTTCAGCAGATAGAGTTCCTGTGTCTGCTCTTCTTGCCACTGGTCTGGTACATCATCATTTGGTTCGTAACAAGTGGAGGTCTCTTGCGGCCCTGGTTGTGGAAACTGCTGAGGCCCGAGAAGTCCACCACATGTGCGTTTTGGTTGGTTATGGCGCCGACGCCATCAACCCATACCTGGCTATGGAGTGCATTCTCAAGATGAATCGTGAGAAGCTGATCCGCAAACAACTGCCAGACGACAAAGTTATCGAAAATTACAAAGCCTCGTGTGATGGAGGCATTCTAAAAGTCATGAGCAAGATGGGTATCTCTACGCTGCAGTCGTACAAGGGCGCACAGATCTTTGAGGCACTTGGCATTGACGATAGCGTCATTGACCGATGCTTCGCGGGAACTGCGAGCCGCATCCGTGGCTTAACGTTCGAGCTGATTGCTCAGGATGCGTTTGCCTTCCATGAACGCGGTTACCCATCACGTTCCGTTATTGAAATCCCTGGACTTCCCGAGTCTGGCGAATATCACTGGCGTGATGGAGGGGAGGAGCATGTGAACGACCCGGTCAGCATTGCCAATATGCAAGATGCAGTACGTACAAAGAACGACAAGTCGTATGAAGCCTACGCCAAAGCCGAGCATGAGCAGATCAAGAACTGTACTCTCCGTGGTATGCTCGACTTTGATTTCGAGCAGCGCACTCCAATCACCATCGATCAAGTTGAGCCTTGGACTGAAATTGTCCGCCGATTTGTGACAGGCGCTATGTCCTATGGATCCATTTCCATGGAGTCTCACTCAACCTTGGCTATTGCTATGAACCGTCTCGGAGGCAAATCCAACACTGGAGAAGGAGGTGAAGATCCCGAGCGAAGCAAGAGAATGGAGAATGGGGACACCATGCGGTCTGCCATCAAGCAAATCGCTTCCGGCCGTTTCGGTGTGACATCTCATTATCTAGCCGACGCTGATGAACTGCAGATCAAAATGGCTCAAGGTGCTAAACCTGGCGAAGGTGGTGAGCTTCCGGGTCATAAAGTCGTTGGCCCTATTGCTCACACCCGTTATTCCACTCCTGGCGTCGGTCTGATATCACCGCCCCCTCACCACGATATTTATTCAATTGAAGATCTCAAGCAGCTCATCTATGACCTCAAATGTTCCAACCCTCGTGCACGTGTTTCAGTTAAGCTCGTGTCGGAAGTCGGCGTTGGTATTGTTGCCTCTGGTGTTGCCAAAGCCAAAGCCGATCATATTCTGATCTCTGGTCACGATGGTGGTACTGGTGCTTCTCGTTGGACTGGTATCAAGTATGCCGGTCTACCTTGGGAATTGGGCCTCGCAGAGACCCACCAGACCCTTGTTCTCAATGATCTACGTGGTCGTGTCGTTGTGCAGACTGATGGTCAACTCCGCACTGGCCGCGACCTTGCTATCGCTTGTCTCCTCGGTGCCGAGGAATTCGGCTTTGCTACAACTCCCTTGATCGCCATGGGATGCATCATGATGAGGTTCGTATAACTGGTAAAGGCTATATTAGTTATTTGTTTTACTGATAATTGTTTAGAAAATGCCACCTGAATACTTGCCCCGTCGGCATTGCTACTCAGGACCCTGAACTGAGGAAAAAGTTCTCAGGCACGCCGGAGCATGTTATCAACTTTTTCTACTACGTTGCCAATGAAATGCGCGCTATAATGGCCAAATTAGGTATTCGTACCGTGAATGAAATGATTGGGCGAGCTGAGCTACTCAAAACCAGGGATGACATCCGGACTGCTAAGCAGGAGAGGATCGATCTTTCGCTCATTCTGACTCCTGCTCATTCTTTACGCCCCGGCGTTGCTACATACAATGTCCGCAAGCAGGACCATCGTCTGCACACTCGCCTCGACAATAAGCTGATTGCAGAGTCTGAACTTGCCCTTGAGAAGGGTCTTCCCTGTAGGATTGAATGTGATATAGTTAACACTGATCGTGCGCTGGGCGCCACACTCTCTTACCAGGTCAGTCGCCGCTTTGGTGGTGAAGGTCTTCCGCAGGATACTATCCACGCCAACATCAAGGGCTCTGCTGGCCAATCGTTTGGCGCTTACCTCGCCCCCGGTATCACCCTTGAGCTTGAGGGTGACTCCAACGACTATGTTGGTAAGGGTCTGTCGGGAGGTCGCCTCATTATCTATCCTCCCCGCGGTGCTGCCTTCAAAGCAGAGGAGAACATTATCGTTGGTAACACTTGCCTCTATGGTGCTACCAGAGGTACTTGCTTCTTCCGTGGTGTGGCCGCTGAGCGTTTTGCTGTTCGTAATTCAGGTGCTACTGCAGTCGTTGAGGGTGTAGGTGACCACGGCTGTGAATATATGACTGGAGGTCGTGTACTCATTCTTGGCTCAATTGGCCGTAACTTTGCTGCTGGTATGTCCGGTGGTATTGCCTACGTCCTGGATATGGATCAGGACTTCCACTCAAAAGTCAACATGGAGATGGTGGAGGTCTCCGGACTGGAAGATCCAACCGAAATTGCCTTTGTCCGCGGTCTCATCGAGGATCACCACCACTACACTGGCTCAGAACTGGCTGCTCGCATTCTACTGGACTTCACCCGTGCTCTTCCTCACTTTGTCAAAGTCCTACCTACCGATTACAAGCGGGTGATGGAGGAGGAAGCTGCCAAAGCTGAAGCTGCTAAAAAGGCCGAGTTCACTGTGCCCCAGCTTCCTAGCACACCTTCCACCGCTGAGAAGCTCAGGGCGGGCGATACCAAGAAGGCTGAAATGCTTGACATTGAGGATAGCGTGAACGATTCAAAGACCGAGAAGAAGCGGTCAGCACTCATCCTTGACAAGACAAGGGGCTTCATGAAGTACAACAGGCGCAGTGAGAAATATCGAAACCCTGGTACTCGTACACGTGACTGGGCCGAGCTTTCTAGCCGTCTAACTGAGGATGAGCTCAAGTATCAGTCTGCCCGCTGTATGGACTGCGGTGTTCCTTTTTGCCAGTCTGACACTGGTTGCCCCATCTCTAACATTATTCCTAAGTGGAACGAGCTCGTTTTCCAGAACCAGTGGCAGGATGCCCTTAACCGCTTGCTCATGACCAACAACTTCCCCGAGTTCACCGGCCGTGTCTGCCCTGCACCTTGTGAAGGTGCCTGCGTTCTGGGGATCAATGAAGACCCTGTTGGGATCAAGTCTATCGAATGTGCTATCATTGACCGTGGTTTTGAGATGGGATGGATGGTACCTCGTCCTCCTAAGGCCCGTACCGGTAAGACCGTTGCCATCATTGGCTCCGGCCCGGCTGGTCTCGCAGCTGCGGATCAGCTAAACCGCGCTGGCCATAGCGTTACCGTATACGAACGTGCAGATCGTATTGGCGGTCTTCTTATGTATGGTATTCCCAACATGAAGCTCGACAAGAAGGTCGTGCAACGTCGCGTCGATCTGATGGCTGCTGAGGGCGTCAGATTCGTGCCCAACACTGCCGTTGGTCCTGATCAAGAGGTTTCTTTGGACTCCCTACGTAGGACGAACAATGCTGTTATCATCGCCACTGGTGCCACTGTGGCTCGAGATCTCAAGGTTCCCGGCCGAGAACTGGAAGGCGTCCATTTTGCCATGCAGTTCTTGCACAGAAATACTAAATCGCTCCTTGACTCTAACCTCACTGATGGCGCATATATCTCCGCCAAGGATAAGCATGTTGTTGTCATTGGCGGTGGTGATACTGGAAATGATTGCATTGGTACTTCTGTTCGCCACGGTGCCAAGTCTGTTACCAACTTCGAACTACTTCCCCAGCCGCCTCCAGAACGTGCCCGCGACAACCCATGGCCCCAATGGCCGCGCATCTACCGTGTTGATTACGGTCACTCTGAAGTCAAGACTCACATGGGCAAGGATCCCCGTGAGTATTGTGTCATGTCCACGGAGTTTGTCGACGACGGTAATGGCCATGTCAAAGGTATCAACACTGTTCGTGTTGAGTGGACTAAGAGCGCTTCTGGAGGTTGGGATATGAAGACAGTTGAGGGCAGTGAACAGTTCTTCCCTGCAGACCTTGTCTTGCTGTCCATGGGATTCCTTGGACCTGAAGACCGCCTTCTGGGTGATGAGATTGAACGTGATGCTCGCAAAAATGTCAAGACACCTCCTGGTCAATATTCCTCTAATGTTCCTGGTGTTTTTGCTGCTGGTGATTGCCGTCGTGGACAATCTCTCATTGTCTGGGGCATCAACGAGGGCCGTCAGTGTGCTCGCGAAGTCGACACTCATCTTATGGATATTAGCTCTCAGCTTCCTGTTACTGGCGGTATCGTTCGTAGACCTGCTATTGATGCAGTTCGGCAGTCTACCGAGCAAGCGGTTTCCGCATGATTTTCTCTGAGACCTTCAGATTCTCCAGAGCCGGACATTTTCCAGTCATGAAGCCATGGCTCATGATTAAAATGGCTGTAGATTATTGTGTTATGATCGAAAAGTTTCCTTAACCGGCAAAACTAATGTTGGTTGAAAATCTGTATCATGGCAATTGATCAACAGCTACGACTGCAGTTACATTGACATGTTAGCAGCAATGGTACAACACTCCCGGAGAGGTTTACTAAATGCTTTGTTGTTTTGTTTATTCAAGCCTATACCGTTTTGGTTCCTGCTCTTTTTTCCGTTTTGCAACAGTGTCCCTTTGCGTTTTGTTGCGGTGTCTTCCTCATAGAACTGCTATGCAAAAATGGGGTCGGAGCGTTTGCGATTCAGTGTATCTTTTCTATAATTCGCTGTACATACCTACTTCTTAGGCAATATGTTGGAAATTCGATGACATAAATCGTTATGGACTGATACATTACGGGGCGACCTGCTTTTAGCTGATCGATGTCGTAGTGCACCAATCGAATGGTGATATCTGCACGGGAGAACAGACTGCAAAAATGTGCCTAATATTTAGAGGCCAGAAGATAATCTTATCTACCGCGGGGCGATTCTAAAGAGCCTTGTATCTTCATTTCCAGGTCTTATCTCCAGGTATTCTTGCCCTTCGATTTGCCTCGCGACCCATGAACTCATCGTCGACCTTTATGATCCAATCTAAGCCAGCCTCGTCATCAGCCGCCCTCAAACAGTCATAAAGATATTCCAACCGTTGATCAGCCAGCTCGATCATTGCCCATAAATTTTTGTAATACATCGACCGGTCCAATGATGTCTGGGACTTGAGTATGGGTTTGCGGTGTGATGCTCTCTCGTCGAAATAGTTTGGATAGTACCCCTTCCTGGGACGGTCAGGGAGTTGCACCACCGCGCCCCAGTGAACATGTTTTCGTAGCTTATGTCTTCGAATATGGTTATGAGCCTCATCTGCATGTGGTAGTAGTGGGGTTGGTCGTGCATTCGACTGTCCATGTCGACGTGACTTTGTGCGATAAGCACTGTGGAATAAAATGGAATGTATAGCGTGGTATATTCGTGAATCCATCAGACGGACAAGGCGAAACACATTCTAGAAACTATGCGGGGGTTTGTGGTTTAGTTCTACCACTCTAACTTCTAACTTTCTTCGACTTTATATGATGTAGCCTAGTGAGTATAGACAATGACTAAATGGGCGTTTTATCGATAAAGACACTAAGCGTTAACTTCCATTTCAGATATTATACAATGAAATTCAGCATAGATGCTCAATTGTCAAGGAAATACCCATCCTCCAGGTCTATGGCTGCTGCTTGACATAGTATTAAAACAATGAGTACTATACAGAGTCCCATCAACTGCAGGGGACAAGTATCCGGGATTTAAATCTATATACACCGATGAACAAGAGATTGCAGGCACATTAAAAAGCATCGGCGAACCTAAGCGGCACCAGCCCTCTGCGCTTCTTCCTCGGCCTGCATCTCCTTCTCTAGAGCAGCGAAATCCCCTTCAAAAGCATTCCGAACTGGCTCTGTCCGGAGATCCCAGACATCCTCACTACTGGGCCCTGTCTTATACTTAATGGCCTTCTTGCGATAGTGGTCTCTGACTGCCTTCTTACGAGCACCATCCGACCACGTCCTGGTCTTCATACAAAGCCAGAAATTATCCCAGTGTTCACTGCACGAGCGTAGCTCGCCATATCGGTAAACATTGACAAACTGCCCGCCAAATGATTGACAGAAGAATGCGTAGTCGAATGCAGAACGACAGGACATTGTATCGGGGTAGATAGATTCGGGCGCTATGGATGACGGGAGTGATGATGCGGACTCTGGTGATTCTGCGGAGGACGACGACTCTTGCGATGCCTCAGATCCTTTATTGATGTCTCCCTCCAGGCTGGCTAGCAATTGCTTCAATTCCGCATCTGCTCGTTCTTCGCGAGTCAATGTCCGCGGTTGCGATGTAGGTGTCCCGGTGTTCTCTGGCGCCGGTTTCTTATCGAATGAAGAGATGATTTGCGGTTCGCTTTTGGTAGGAGAAGACGAACTCCACCACCAGCCCATGTTGTGTAAATGAATATTGTTGTCGGAGAATAAGGGCAAGAATCAGAGGTGGAGGTGGCTCCGGTGTTGAAGCGACAATTCGGTGAATTGATGAATGCATAACTGAATTAGCGCTGTAAATTTCATAGTTACATGAAATGACAATACCAGGGACACTTAACCAGGTCGGGTGCGGAATGCGGCTGTCCCGCAGTGTATTTATTATACGGTCATCTACGTCATACTCAAGACCAAGCTTGATGTTGATCAATATCGACTTCCTCAACAATGGCTCTACCATCTCAATGGCGACAACAATAAAGATGCGAAAATCATTCCCAGTGGCAATACCCCAAATCTATCAGACATCCTTGCGCTGGAGGGGGCCACCTCCCTCACTGTTTGTCGCAAAGCCCTCGCTCGCTCGCCTCAGTAGCGCATCGCATGCTTCGTATCTCGAGACGGGACATATTGATGTGAAGGAAAATGAGGGGTTACTGTTTGTCAATAGTATAGAATCTTGAAGTTGAATTCCCTAATAGTAGTATCGCAAGCTAAATTTGAACTATAACAGACATTTTCCCCCCGAAACTGCAATGGGTCTTGGAAGGGCCTCTCCGCGCAAGTCGATCGTACGAAGAGGCCTTGAAACGAATTGACAGACCGCACCTCGCAGCGTCTGAGCCCCTACGCATAATACGTCGTGTCTTTCCCCATGAGCTACAAGTTGAGATCAAAGAGGTCGTTCCGCGCTACAGAGAAGGCGGTGCACTTGTGAAATACACTCAGAACGACGGGGTTAAAGACACTGATATCGAGGCGGCTGTAAAGGATCATCTTGAGAAACACCCTATTCGACCTTGGTTCAATCCTTTCCAGCAGGTCAAGGTTTCCCGCGTCCTTGGAAGACCATGGGTAGAGGATTTATATCGCATACCGAGCCCTCGGCTGAGAGTTGAGTTCCTGCCGGGGAGCGCTAATGATTTAGCAAATGATCCTACTACGGAATCTTTGTACTCGCTGTTCCGCAGCTATGGGAAGCTGAGAGATATTGAAAGGCAACCGTCCGATTCCAAAATCCTACCACGGTACGCCTACGTAGAATTTGCTCGTCCCAAGTTCGCGGTTACGGCCAAAAACTGTATGCACGGATTCACAATCCCAGAGCAAGAAGGTGGCGGGAAGTCTGGCACAAGGTTAAAGATTAACTATGAGCGGAAGATCAAAATGTCAATGATTAAGGACTGGATCTTGAGCCATCCAAGGATAGTAATCCCTGCCGTCGCTGCCCTCATCGCGGCTATCACTGTGACTGTTTTCGACCCCATCCGTACCTTCTTTATAAAGATGAAGATAAAGGCAACGCTCCAGGCCGAAGAGAATGGTGTTCTGGGGTGGATTCGCAAGGAGGTTAGTAAGGCCAACATCATTGGCTTGGGTGGTGTGGCGTCTGATCCTCGTGGGCTCACCGCGATTTGGGAGGATCGTCAAGGGGATATTTCTCAACTGCAATCTTGGCTTACGGAGAATATGGAGACCTTCATCATCATACACGGTCCTCGGGGTTCTGGGAAACGGGAACTTGTTTTGGACCAAGCTCTTGAGAACTACAAATACAAGGTAGTCATTGATTGCAAGCAGATACAGGACGCCAGGGGTGACACTGCAAAAATTGCACGGGCAGCTGGGCAAGTAGGCTACTGGCCAGTGTTCTCCTGGATGAACAGCATTAGTAGCTTCATCGATCTAGCTGCACAGGGCATGATTGGTACCAAAGCGGGATTCTCCGAAACATTGGATGCGCAACTCAGCAATATCTGGCAGAGCACTGCCACTGCTCTGAAGGGAGTCACCTTAGATAGCAGGAAAAAGAACGATAAGGATGCACATCTCACAGACGAGGAGTATCTGGAAGCTCATCCCGAGCTCCGGCCAGTGGTGGTTATTGATAATTTCCTGCACAATGCTTCCGATGACGATGTCGTCTATGACAAGATCACCGAATGGGCCGCTGGATTAACAAACACCAATATTGCACACGTTATCTTCCTAACTACCGATGTTTCCTTTGCTAAACCTCTGAGCAAGGCTCTACCGAGCTCGGTCTTTCGAACAATTTCCTTGGGCGATTGCTCCCTTGAAGTCGGCAGGAGGTTTGTACTCAACCATTTGGCCGATGAAGCAGGGATGGGAGACAAGCCATCTAGAAGCAAGGAATGTTTAGAAGACCTAGACAGTTGTATTGAGATATTGGGAGGCCGGGTGACTGATCTCGAATTCATGGCACATCGTATAGAAGCGGGAGAAACTCCCAGTGGTAGGTAAGCCGCTTCGACTGACCTGATACATAGCTAACGAATGCAAAAGGCGCGGTCAACCGCATCGTAGAGCAGTCAACATCTGAAATACTCAAGATGTTTATCTTGAATACGAATACTGAGGCCCTATGGAGCCACGAGCAGGTCTGGCATTTGATCAAGATGCTGGCGAATAGCAAGGAAGGTAGCCTGCCATACAACCAAGTCCTTCTCTCAGACCTTTTCAAGGAAAACGGCGAGGCTGCGCTTCAAGCTCTTGAGCAGGCAGAACTTATCTCTGTCGGCTCTATCAACGGCTGCCCTGAGACGGTCAAGCCTGGCAAACCGGTTTATCGAGCCGTTTTCAAAAAGTTAACTGAGAATAAGACTCTCAGTAGTCGACTGGACCTCGAGGTTTTGTCACAGTTGATTAATAAGGAGAATAAAAGCATTGGGAAATATGAAGAAGAGCTACGTTTGCTTGGATCGCTGCCAAAACAGCCTCGAGAGCTAACCTCAAGAATCCAGTGGCTCTTACAAAAAGTATATAATTCGCAAAACAAGATTAGCAGGTACGAGACTGAGAGTGCGTTCCTCCAGATGATCCTCCGTAGAGGACATTGAAACGACTCTTTCTATACCTGCCTTTCTAGTACCGCCGGGCTTCTATAACGGTGGTGGCTGCACTTTTCTTCATTATTTTCTTTTGCTTCTCGCTTGACCCCTTTGCAGACATAAATAGTGATATGCAACAAATGGAATTATTTATGGGGTGGCCTCCAGCTGAGTAAGCTGTAATGTTACTGTATCATGTATCACGTCTTACCGGGAGAGTCTATCTAGCATTTACTCCTAAGTTTTCCCTATCACTCTTCATTAGATTTCGTACTCTCAACGACCTTCAAGTCATCCTTTGCTTTAAAGGTGGGCTTCTCTCGAAAAGTACTTGTTCCTCTTCTATTCTTTGGCCCCGTGTGGTCTGCTGGGTCTGTGCTTCGCCCTGTCTATATCTCTGCATTTCCCGCTGGACCGATTGTTTATTTGGTTTATTTTTCCTTTTGTCTTTAAGGGAAAGAAAATGGGAAAGTATGAATTCTCCCCTGATGGTCTGATCCCAAATGCCTGGAGTGGCTCATCGGAGCTGGTATGGCTATTGTTGGCAGCCGTCCTGGTCTTTTGCTGTATTGCAACACGTATCATCAGTGGATTCCAGAGTCGTGTCGACAGTAAGACTGAACAACCGCAATCAGTGAAGACGCTGCCGTATTGGTTTCCTTGGCTAGGTCATAGTCTTTCTTTTATATGGGACCACGTAAACTTCACGGAAAAAACCAGGTTAGTATCCATATAAGCCACAGAATTAGCCCCATGTGATCTGATTGGCGCTATAGAGATTATATGAATGCACCAGTGTTTGGAATCTACATGGGTGGCACAAAGCACAATACTATTGTGTCGCCATCCATGATGAAATCTATCGTGCAATCCAAAGCCACATCATCAGCTCCTCTAGTCAACCGTGCGCTGAAGGCATTTGGTGATGATCTGGGTTCACTGCGAGACCTGAATACTACTGACTACCAATCATTTCATCACAAGCTTCCCAATCTGCTCATGCGAGAACCATTTATAACGGAAGCTTCCGAAACTACTATTCAGCTTTTGAAACGCGAGATTCCAAATTTCGTCACCTTCTGCCGGAGCGTAGTTGATCAAACGCTGTGGGAGCGTGGGAGCGATGTCGAAGTTATCGATAACAACCGTGACAAGCCCGCTTGCGAGGCAAACCTGTTTGACCTTGTCAGGGGCTTCATCGGGAACATTACAACCACTACCCTCATGGGTCAAGCAATTCTAGAAGTCTTTCCCAATTTGCTTGATGATGTTTGGGTGCTGGACAATCGCTTCCCCCTTCTGGCAATTGGTGTACCTCGTTGGGCACCAATTCCTGGTGTGCCTGCAGCGTATGCTGCTCGTGATCGGATACTGAACTCTCTTGCCGCCTACCATCAAGCATTTCTCCAGTGGGATGATGGGGTAGACCCTGGCGTGAAATTCCGTGACCTCGAAGATGTTTCAGAGCCTCTGAAACAACGCATCCGGATGTCCAAGAACTTGGGGCTCTCACCAAGGTCCAGCGCACCCGGGCATTTGTCTTTGATCTGGGCGATGAATGTTAACTCTTCAAACATCGCCTTTTGGTACCTTGTCCGTCTTTACAATGATCCCATCCTCCTAGAAGAGATTCGAAAGGAAATCTTTCCTTACGTGAAGGCTCACAGGCCAAGTAGGGAGGAAACTGGCTTCCCTTTCGAAGAACCACCTAGAATCTCTTTTAATCTCGAAGGCTTGTTGAACTCTTGCCCCCTATTGAAGGCCAGTTTCTACGAAACACTTCGTTTGGATTCAGCAGACATGTCATTCCGAGAACTCACATCCGACTTGACCATCACAGAATCCAACGAAGACGTTGCAAACAGTGATGGGGCAAACCCCCATATATACAAAATCTATAAAGGCGAGAGTCTTATACTCCATCATGGAGTGCTCCAGAACGACTCTCGGTATTTCTCTAACCCCAGCCAGTTTGATCCACTGAGGTTTATCATAACTGACCCGGAAACCGGGGAAAAGAAGGCAGACATGCACACAATTCAACCATTTGGCGGAGGTGTGTCTGGATGTAAGGGGCGAACTTTTGCGGAGAGGCAGCTTTTGGCTTTCACTGCCGCAATGATCGCCATGTGGGACATTGAACCGATCGATGGCAGTCGGTTTACAGTCCCAAGGCATAGGCACTCTAGTGGCGCTTATTTGCCCGAAAATGACATTAGAGTACGTATAATAGCGCGTGTGTGATGATAATAATGATAATAGAGAAATACACCGTGAAACGTCGACAGTCACGAAGTGGGTAGGTCATACCACCGTTGGCCAGATTTTATCTCCATGCCTATGTACGTAGTGGCTTGCATAAGGGAAGGAAGATACTATGTTGCCCTGCCTATGGCTGTTTTTGTAAAGGGTGATGATGGCCCTTAATGCATCTATGATGGACAGGAATCGTGCGTTAGTGATGGGAGAATCCGAGTCTTAGGCTGACCACAACCACATATAGATCAATGGACACGAAACTACTAGTATTAACAACTAAAGACGCTGGCAAAATACCCGAGTTTCATGGATTTCCACTAGAAAACACTAACATGGAACTTGACCACCTTATCGTTAGTGTCTTGGAACCATTGCTGTCACTATTCGACGAAATCACTTCGGGAACACGTGACCGACAGAAATGGTGTAAAACAATATATACCATGAGGGTATGACGTTTCCCTGTACCCTCTTGTCGAGTTTTGGTCTCCAGCAAGGATTGGCTTGCATATTGGGGGGAACACATTATTTTCTGTTTTCCTGGATAAGTCTTTGTTGAAGCAGTATGAAAATATTCCGAGGATGTGTTCACCTGTCCTTTTGTAGACATTATCAACACATATTTAGGGGTTGATTCCAGTCGTTCGAATATCGCACAACTCACGGAAGCTGCTAATCGTGGTTTCCAGCTCGATAACAACTTAGAAAGTAAGTTTTCTACTATCAGCGTGCACAAAGCTTTTTATCGCACCCCACTAGTACGCTCCTGTGGAATTTCACGAGTACGAGCACCAAGGAAATGATTTGTGTCCGATCACTTGAAGCGTGTAGATTGACTGGTAGTCCGTACTATCATTTATCTTCCGCTTACCCATTTTGCTGCATTGCATCTATCTAGTAGTTTATCGATTTGCCACAAAAATATGCTGATAAAGGCTTAGATTGCGACAAGACTCTTACGCTCAGGCAATAGGTGGCGTTTCTCACTATTTGTTAAGGAGCTTTTAAAAAATCTTTGGAAGCCATCGTAGTCTGCGTGTGGTATGTTATATTTTGGTCATGCGAAGTTGCGGCGGGAGATGATTTCTTTTGGGCCCTAACATCATGCCCTAAGCCCTTGAACAGTACTAATTTGGGTTATTGGACATTGCGCGCGCGGGACGCGTCCCTGCGCGTCGGACAATAACCCAAAGCCCAACCGTACTCGGTAAGTAACCTGCGTTGTTAGGATAGACTACGATCTGCGCTCATTTTGACAGATATGTCGGATTGATATTTCTGAATGTGTTGTTATGTTCAATTCCAGGTAACTCTATTTTCATACCTGCCTTATCTCTGCAATGGCGTCGGACGCCATCCGTCCTAGGGGCAGACCAGCCCGTAAGTCTGTATATATCTTGACCTTCAGTATGGACGGCGTAGCTGATTTGGGAACAAATTTAGATACCCCCGGGACCACAGTTTTGGCATACACCCCGAACGGCCGTTGCGTTATCACTGGTGGCTCTAACTCTGCGATTCGAATTTACACTGTTGGGCAAGATGGCGAACCAAAGACTGTTGACGAGGGCGTTGATGGACACATGGGAATCGGTGCTACAGTATGTTATGTAGGCCTCAGGATGAAGTTGGTAAGATGCTAAAGACTATTGCAGAACGAGTCCTTCATCATGGGAGCGGAGGATGGTACCGTTTGGCAGTATGAGATTGAGTCTGGTCGAATGGAAAACTTGCTTGTTCGATGTGCGTTACCCGTGCGAGACATAGCGGTCTCAAATGATGGTGAATGGGCTGCAGTGGCAAGCGAGTTAGTAGTCTGTGCGCAGTAGCTCTGGGAGACCTAGATGACTGATTTTGGTACAGTGAACTCACGGTGAAGATCGTCAAGATTGAGGATATGACCAAAGTGAAGTATCTTCGGGAACAAGCTAAGGGAACGAAACATGTCACCTTCGATCCAAGCGGGCGGTATCTCACGGTATCGTGTACAGACGGTATACTGTACATTTATTCATTGGTCGCTGAGGAGCCGGAACTCGTACGGAAACTTGATGGAGCTATCCGAAGGCTTGAGCCAGAGGACGAAGCAACATCGAGGGTGGTATGGCATCCAGATGGGACGGCATTTGCAGCTGCAGAAGCCACCAGGGATATTGCAATTTTCTCCACGAGCGAGTGGAAGAAGGAGAAGATCTTCTCTGGCGGCCACAATGGCGATGTTACAGCAATCAGCTGGTCCCCGAATGGCGCACTTCTGGCGACTGCAGGTGCGGATGGTCAAGTCCTGCTATGGGAAACCAAGACACAAAAGGTACTACAGAGATACGACTTTTCGAACGTGATTAATCTTGCCTGGCACCCTTTTAATAATTCTTTATCGTTCACAACATCGGATGGAGAGCTATTCATATATGATGGGATTGTCTCAAGCGAACACCAGCCGTTGCTCCAGAAGCCGCTTCAGGCAGCACCGATCTTTCCAGGGCCTTTAGCGGAAATATCTGACAATGTGACACGACCATTAACGAACAGATCGAAGGAGTCGATCGAGCGGCGAGCAGGTACTCCTGACACTCTTGATGATATCCTTGGCTCCGACCAAGGGATGGAGGACTTCGTCGACGACGATGATGGCGCTGGATACGCGGAAGGCATTAATGCATTTGGCAAGCGGACAAATCAACATTTGGACGAGATCGATGGCCATGCTGAGAAGCGGCTTTTAACCTCTTACTCCAAACCTAAAACCCACCCGTCGCTTCAGCCTGGCAGTACCCCATGGCGAGGTAACAGACGGTATCTCTGTATGCATCTCAAATATTCACAGTTAGCTCCTAGTGACATACTAATTGACTCGGCTAGGCCTAAATCTGACGGGTTGTGTTTGGACCGTTGACCAAGAGACCCATAATACGGTGACGGTAGAATTTTACGATCGAGAACTCTACCGTGACTTCCACTTTACCGATCCGTACCTCTACGATCGCGCGTGTCTCAGTAAGTCGAATGAACGTATGGCTCTGATGAAATCTTGCTCACTGGACCTAGATGAGCACGGAACTCTCTTCTCCAATAACCCCACAGATGATAATCCTGCCACCATATTCTATCGTCCCCATGAAACATGGACCACGAGAGCGGACTGGCGGACACAACTGCCCAGGGGAGAACTCATCAGAGGTAGAAGCACAACTGGCCACCCTTCATTTCGTTGCTGACTTGGTGAAAGCATTGGCACTCAGTGATTCTTATATCGTCGTCGTAACGACAAAAGATTATGTTCGTGTTTATACATTATTTGGAACACCGTTCAAGGTGTACAGGCAGAAGAGCCCAGCGGTGGCATGCGTTGCATGGAGGGACTATGTTATGACTATTGGGAACGGTCCCGTAGGAAGCGACGGCCGCACGGCAACCTTGCGGTATTCTGTCGAGAATGTGAAAAGGGATGAAATTTGTCAAAACGAGGATATTGTAGCACTCCCCGAAGGCGCAGAACTGCAGAGTGTTTTCTTCTCAGACACGGGGGTGAGTGGATCCCAAGGTAGGACTTCTCATTCTGCAGATGCTAACTTAGATGCAGGACCCATGTATTTACGATTCTGAGGGTGTCCTCCTTATTCTACAACACTGGCGTAACCCTGGCCAAGCTCGCTGGGTTCCACTCCTCGATACCACGCAAATGGAGCGACTTGCAAGCGGTCGCAAAGAGGAAACGTATTGGCCTGTTGCAGTCGCACAGGACAAATTTCATTGCATCATTCTGAAAGGAGGCGATCGATACCCATACTTCCCTCGCCCTTTGCTCAGTGAATTCGATTTCCGGATTCCAATATCTGAAACGCCAGGAAAAGGAGTCGGGGAAGAAGGGCTTATACAGAGTGATGGTGGGAAATTTGAAGAAGCCTTTATTCGTGGCAGCGTTATGCTTTCACTCTTTCAAGATCTTCTAGGATCTACAAATGCCACGTCGACTCAGCGTGCTGAGTTGGCTAGGAAAGAACTCGAGTTGGATAAGATCCTCTTGCAGATGTTAGCAGTTGAATGCCGAGAAGGAGAAGAGCGGGGAATGAAGGCTTTGGAGTTAGTCCATATGATGAAGGACCGCAATGGCAAGATGATTGAGGCTGCTGTCAAGGTCGCAGAGCGATACGGCCGGGGCGTGTTGGAAGATAAAATCCGGGAATTGGCGGAGAGAAGGCACATGAGGGAAGGGGATGACGATGAACTAGCTTGATAATCACTTTGTTATGCGTATTGTGAGCTGAGTCGATACCATTTATTAATCTATTGATCTGGCGTGATACGTTCCACCGCATGTAGATTCTTCTTGGGAAGTTGGGCTGGCCAGTTGATGTTCTGTGGGCCGCGACGTCATCCGCGGAAGGGAAAGATACCTATCAGTCTGGGCCTTTTCCCTCACCATCAGGTATGTACCTTCAACAACTCATGGCTTAACAAAGGCTGCTGTCGTCTGGTGCAGCCTGGACTTCTCTTCTTATTTTCCCCTTTAATAACCTTCAATATCATTCTTTTCAATGTGTGAGACGGAACGCTTTCCTCCGTGATGCAGAAACCAGTCCCTATGCCCGCAGCTCCATACATCGCCACCATCAGGAATGCGTGGAATGGGCCAGGTTCTCTTGCTAGGTCTCGCCAACACTTCTTCTCACCCGTCACACACCCTCTGGCTTCCTCACGTCATGCCATCCCGAACGAACCCTGGTTGGCACCCTTGTCCCCAACACTTTTCTCACAAACGCGGTTTCGACCGTCGGTGTCGGACGGGCTGAACGGAAACTCCATCAGTGACCGTAAACCACCGGATGAACGGGTCCTGAAATTGGGAAGAAGTAAGTTTTGTGCAGGCGATGTACGTTATATGATCTTTTGATCCACATGCTTACCATGGCCTCAACCTCCGGCAGCGCTTCGAACCCTTTCTCCTCTCCTACCCACCCTTCTTATCAATCCCCTGCCTCCTAAGATCCTATCTCCTAGCGTCACTCTCCACCTCTTTCCGTCGACGCACCCACATCTTCCCACTGTAAAAGGAAGGACCCTCTACCGTGCTGCCCTGTGGACCGTACCGGTGGCTTGGAGCAGCTTACCTTTGGTGGGAAATGTTCGACTACAAGTACTAAGTGAGCGCATTGTTCGCGCCGGAACAGTCCTGGATCCGGAACAATTTAGGGGCAATGAGTGCGGAGACGAACGACTAGTTGTACGGTGGAAGACCGAACCCCGGGGCGAGGACCACCATTCTGAGGCGTCGGCCGCCACTAGATCAATGAAAGAGAGAGACCGCATTGCATCGCAGGGAAACGGTCGCCTTTCGTCGGCCAAGGATGGGACCAATAAAGGTTTGAGTGTGTTGTTGGGTGGCGACGCTCCAATCTTTCCACTATCCAAGGAGGAACAGTTTACCGGGCTTTTTATTTTCTCATTTGACGAGGAGGGACGCATCTCGTCACATACTATTGAACATGCGGATGATGCCACTGGCTGGGAACGAACGGCAAAGTTCGTAACGTTGACCGACTGGTTAATCGGGAAAGCGAGAGGATCTTTAGAGCCTGCGACTGGACCTGGTTTGGCGATGCAGAACTATCAGGGTTATCGTTGGCATTCAACGGACACATATTGCTTACATCGCCGATCGTAGATGTAGGATGCCTATCCCTATCTATTAGAGTGACTGTGGCCAAAGCCAAACTCAGAACTGTGTGATACTAAGGGTATCCACGCCGACCATGCGGCGCATCCAACATAATGCTTACAAGGTTAACAGGGTTATCGAGCGTCAATCTCGATGATGGCGTGGCTATCGTGACTCAATTAACAGAAACTCCCTACTTTACAATGTATTTTTTTTGTCATCATTGTGTATCTTATACCCAGCACCAACTGAAAAATTCTGCGCTTGTTTCCAGTTCTCAGTGAAGCTATTGAGTTTCTTCTCTATGAAGTGAAATCACTGCCAGAACAGACAATCCCGGCCACTGAGCCAGCAGTGAGCCGAGCAATAAATCCATGAAGCCTATCGGCATATTGTACAAGTTCACAACCAGGCGATATGTCATCGACGTATATGCCTATATATACTAGTAACAAGGCCGGTGGCGACGTTCAAACCTCATCCTCATTTCTTCTTTTGAGCTGCAGGTGCAATAGGAGGCGACCTCAATGTCGTGAACACTCCCACGCAAACAGCAAGCATCAGCAATCCTCCAGTGGTATAGGCAATCTCGCGGCCAACCCACCAAAAGAGTGAACAGAAGAGTAAAGGCCCCGTTGCGCGGCCCACTTGTCCCCAGCTTCTCAACCGGCCCAGCACAGCGCCGCGCTCTCCTTCTCGTGCTTCGAAGCTCCCAAGACTATTCAACCCGGTTACAACAGTAGCGCTTGTGATGGCTAGGAATCCGCTCGCAGCGTATAGCCCGGGTAGGGAAGAAACACGAGCAAGAAGGAAGAACGAAATGGTGCAAGCTACCACACCCGCGCGGACAGTAATGAGGGGAGGCAAGCGTCGTACCACGGTACCCTGAAGCAAGGATGCAATGAGACCCATCATGGACAAGAGACGGCCATTTAGCGCGGATGGGCTTGCTTTGTGCCCGGCGTAGAATGTCGCGGTCAGGAAGGGAAGGGAAAACTCCAAGCCCGAAAAAGGAAGGAGAAAGAGAAAATGGATCAGATTGAGCATGGCAGGGTTATTAGTATGCACGCGCGATGTTGAACGACTTGTATCACTGCTCGCAGACTTGTTACCGTTGGGCTGCGGCGTAGCTTGGGTGAGCTTGGTAAGACGGGGGTGCGTTTCCGGAAGGCAGAGGTACAGATAGAGTGTCTCGACGATGACCAGAAGAAGCGACATGCCCGCAGCTGTTGCAAACGGATTCGCAGCTACGGTCGTAATGTTGGAAAGAGCTGCCCCCAACACTGGGCCGCAAGTAAATGCAATGCTAAAGCAAGCGCCCACTAAGGCCATGGTCGAGCCCCTCTGGCTGGTATCGCTAATATCAGTGGCTATAGCATTAGCCAGTTGCACATTGCCTTCACTAAGGCCTCCAACAATGCGACTTGCAACAAAGGTGCGAAAGTCTGTGGCAGCAACCCAGAGCGCGACGCTAAGGGTATTGCCCGCCATTGAGCATAGAAGCGCCGGCCTGCGGCCATATTTGTCGGAGAGACGCCCAATGAAAGGGGCGGCAAGAGCCTGGAGGAAAGAGAAGAGCGAGCCCAGGGCGCCTCCTAAAAGGATGATATCATAGCGGGAGTCAATTGTTTTGGCGAAAGCGTTCTTGTAAGCGTTTAGGTAGTGAAATATCTGATTCAAGAGAGACGTGGGGGAAGGGTCTTCGTTGCGGTAGAAAGTCAATAAGGAAGGAAATAGCGGTAGAATGAAGGTGAAGGATATCTGAAAGAAGAAGATGGTTAAGACAGCGCAGTCAGGTGAACAGAAATTGAGGGATAGGTACCAAATCCAGAAGCAAAGATGTCATCAAGACCTTGAGGATCTTCTTTCGCTGGTCAGCGGCTAGCGCCATAACGATTGATGGATGTGAATGAACAATAGAAAAGGGAAAGGGCCAAGTCTATGGGTAAATGAAAAGCAAGAAAGAAAGGGAGAAGGAGAAGGAGAAGGAGAAGAAGAAGAAGAAGAAGAAGAAGAAGAAGAAGAAGAAGAAGAAGAAGGAATCCAACATGAAGGTTTCAGGATCCCAAACAGCTGGGGGATGACCGGTCCAAAACAGATGAATCCAGATATAACTAGTTAGTTACCTAGGTTGGTTAGTTAACTAGTTAGTTAACTAATGCCCTGCTCCCTCGACTTATGTAATCGGTGAGTTAACGTATTCGGTAAGGACCCTGTGTATACTACTTGAAGTACCCTGCGCAGCTCTGTATTCTATATACTATCTGAATATCTCATTATCTATAAGCTATAATAATCTAAGAATTTAAGAAAAGTTTAAGAATAGTATAAATATAGCTATAATATTTAATATTAAATTTATAATCTATTATATTTTATATGTTATATCTAAATTTTATATCTTAATTATCTCTGGTTGTAGAGATATCTGAGTAATAAAAAGGACTTATTTGATATAGAATACAGCGAATAGCCGCTGGCTTACAATGACCGCTCGCTTACCGGTTACATTCGTTGGTTATTACTCTCGTAACTAACTACTAGTTACCACATTAACTACATTAAACATAACTACGTACATAGTACACTTGCATGATCGGCGAAATAACTATACTACAAAGGGCATAGAATCACTTGTAATGATTCAAACAACTTGTACAGTGATATTTGCCGCTGGTCCCATTAACTGACTGCAATTTTACTACACTGAAACTCAGGTCCAGTCGCACTTTCACCCATAAACGCATCTTCTCAGGCTGTCAACAGCCAATCTCCGTCCAATCACTACTACGTCCAACGGTCCAGCCATCGTCCCCATCCGCAAACAAAATTAGAAAATAAAATACAGAAGAAGAGTGTTGGCTAGTTAAAAGCGCAGCCGTGACAGCTGAACTGCCCACGAGAAGGAAGGTGGGGGGGAGTGGAAGAGAAGAGATTAAAGAGCAATATACCATGCACGCTCAAAGATGCAAGACATGTACAACCAGGAACTGACTTTTGGAGTTCATCTTCCAAAAGAAAGAGACGTGAAGTCAAGAAGACTTGTAAAGACATTAGCCAAAGTCTCTTTCCTCAGCCTTCCGACCCCTTGTTGTAATCATTTCAGAAGATTCGTCGCTTTCGTGACCCGTAACACCACCGTTACCCATAACCTATTAGATAGGAATAGCAAGACAGATAGAGAATGCAGAAGTCCACAATGGCCGCAGTGAGAAAGGAGAGACTTTGAGGGAACCCAAGAAGCAGTGTCAGAGAAGTCTGGTGTATAGTAAAGCAGAAAGCATAGGAACTGGTGAGACTCTCATAGACAGCCTATCCCGACCTAGGCGGTAGGCTCACTGACAATTGAAGCGTATCATTTACTGAGATCCGGTAGGAGGTGTGACGATGTTGCCATTAGGTCCGCCACGTCCGCGACCGCCACGACCTCTACCACGACCTCTGAAATCGCCACGGCCGCGTCCCCGAAACCCGTCACGTCCACGGCCGCCACGGCCACGACCACGGGAACTAGGCTGTCTCTGATGATGCACGACTGCTTCGAAACCGTCTCCGCCTTGCGATTTAGGCACAGTGATATTCTCAGCACCATTGTCCGTGGTCTCTTCTGCAGTCACATTGTTGACGCCCGTGTCAGCAGCCACAGGGGTAGCCTCAAGGCCAGTATCAGTCTCGGTCGGGTCACGTGGCACTTCAACCCAGCCATCGGTATTCGCCGACGAGGCAAGAGAATCGCCAGTCCTGGGATTCCAGCCAGCCTCGGCAACAGGGTTAGCGGCATTGCCAACGAGCGTCTGTGCTGGTGGAGTGACCTGCTCGGGCTGGGATACAACATTGGTGGGCTCGCTCGCAGCGGGGGTCCCGGTGTCATAAGAAGAATCCTGGGCCTCAGTGTAACCGGCATTGGCCAAAGTAGGATCCGATTCAGGAGCAGCATCCGTGCCTACTTCTTCGGTTGCGGGGGCATGTTCTTCGGAAGTTTGTTTCACTTTCTTATCTAATGGACCAGAGGTGTTAGCAACGAGTAGCTGGGACATTGGGGCTGGAGGTAGTTGCCTTACAGCTGATCTCCAGTGCCTCCCCTTCAACACTGACAACCTTTTCATCCACACCATCAATTAGCTTTAACATCGAAGTGACGGCCTCGTGCGACCCTCCATAAACCTGGTATAGAACACCTTCAAAGGCACGAGTCAGACTGGAGGTTTCGTCGCCAGAGCGTCTCATGGTGGCAGCAGTACAGAGAAATTTGCTCAAGCTAAGCAGGTGCTGTCTCAAGTCAATCTGACTCGCTTTGTTGGCCTCAGACACAGCTTTCTCCTGAATTGCGTCCAATTCCTCTTTATGGGCCTTCTCTAACTCGGCCTGCTGGGTGGCCAGGCGTTGCTCGTACTGGGCAGCAAATTCCTTGTAGTTGGTGATCTGCTCTTCAATCTGAGCGATGGTGGCTTGCAGAGCGGGCTTCTTCAATGCCTGCGCCTTTTGGTCGGCATTGATCTTCTTCTCGGCAACCAGGTCATCAAGGGATTTTCCGGGATTCTCGGCAACGATGGTATCAACTTTAGCGGTCGCATTCTATGCAAGGTGATGTGAGCGGTAAGGGACACATGAGGGGAGTCTGGGGCGTGGTCACTGACCAGCTTCTTCAGAGTATTGCGCAAGCTCCTATAAGCGTATTGTTAGCTCCATATCAAAGTGCGAATGCGCAAAACTTCAGTTGGAAATGACGAGCCTTTGCAGTTCTTTGAAGTACGGACTGTCAATGCTGTCCACGCCGTTGGCAGTCGCTCCATCTAATTTCGAACTAACCGAAAGGGTAGAAATATGGTTTTGCTTGGGTTTCTCCGAGGGTGACTCGGGCTGTGCCTGAGGGTTACTGTTATTGACAGAAGCGGCAGCCATGATGCTGAGGGATGACGTCTTTGGTGAGTTTCCCTAGAAGTGAGTGGACGCGATAGAAACAGTGTTGAGGATATAAAGGCTTGATATAGAGAAGGAAATAGAAGGGAGACTTTGAGTAATTTAATACAAAAAGGATCAAGGATGAATTAAAGACGTGTTGGAAGAAGAGCTAGAGAGCAGAGGTGTTCGAAGATGAAAAAGAAAGCTGGCGGTGCGAGAGATGCGGGTGGAACTCTTCCGAACCCCAGGCCGCTTCTGTTGCGTGCAGCTCAACAAAGCACCCAGAACAACGCTCAGCCAGTAGACACGCAGCTACCGAGTCAATGGCTGCAGCCTTGGGGGTGCATGTGCGTCTTTTTAGGGATTATTTCGCTCTAAAGTCAATTAGACCCGGGAGAGGCGTGTGTGTGCCTGACGTGAGTCGGAATAGGTCGTCATTGGAACAAATACATTGGGGTATCATAAGAATAAACTCCTTGGTAACGCCTCCACATCCCTCATTCTTGTCCAAACTTGATATGACCAAACAGGGAGAGGAAAAAACTAAGCGCCATAGTAGTACCTATTCCCATGCTCAATGCTAAAACAATAATAACCCAGCCACGGTATCTTGTACTCTGCCTCTCATGGTTTCTCGTGAGGTAATTCAGGGATATGCACAGTGCATGAAATGGCATTGTATGATCAACCCTTAAACTTGCGTAATGTCCTCTAGGGGAAGAGCATGATAGTGAGAAAAAAGAGCTAAAGGAACCACAGACGCAGTAATGAATGAGAAACGTACCTCGGTCACCTTTCGGACAGAATTCGGGCCAATGGTTTTGTCACCAGCTTTGCGCGAGCGAATTGATGCTTCACGTACCAATCTAAAAGGATCCTTTAGTATCGAATTCATCGTCGCATTCGTTGCCAGTCTTCTGCATATTATCTTCCAACTTGTGGCGCGTACATAGCAAGAGGACTGGAGAATAACGACAATCACTCACTCTTGCATGAAAAGCATGTAGTCCAGGAAGATCTATGAAATAGTGAAAGCAGCAAGTTACTAACCATGATTGCCGCTTTTCTGGCTACTCTGAGTACTTACCAGTATATCAGCATTCTTGCTCACGTTGCGATTCGACTGGGCTTTAACAATACGCTTCACTGTTCCGCGCGGATAAAGCTTTTGCGTGGCGGCCATCGTCGCCGGTAATGTCGAAGTGAGACTAAGTATAGATGAAACAGACGGCAAAGAAGACGATGGTTTACCGATGTTGATGGATCACCATAGCAAACCGTCATTTTGATAAGCTTCGGCTTGGCGTGTTTATGTAACACGTTTTACCAATATATTGCATGGTTTAATACAATATAGCCATGTAATTACGCTACAGTACATCTAGTTTTCCAGTCATTATGTAATGCATCTAGAAGAATGTATTACAGCATTATACTCTACTTCAACTTAATACTTGAAATTATATACAGGTCCATTACTCCGTATGGTGTCCATATGGCAACACTTAGTAGTGTGCAATTATTTTTGGCGTCGGAGTAGTTTCCATGCATAAATCGCAGCTAAGGAGCCTATCGCAGCTCGCCACACCAAGAAAATCTGGATAGCCAATCTGAGTTTAGCATAATAGCCTTTAAGCATTATACCAACAGCATGTGTATCCCGCTCTGACTCTTTGCTCTTAAATGACCCGTAGTACCTGCCAACTCCTAGCCCCTCGATACCAACTTCATTGTGAAAATGGTTCGCGTCCGCAGCATCGTTATCACCGGTTACAGTCACAGCAGATGTTTGACTGCCAACCGCTGTGTTGCTCAATGGAGATCCAGACTTAGCTTGGAGCTTGTTGCGTTTCCGTAGGCGATAAGTTAGGATGCTGGTAATCAATCGTAGATCGGGGAAGGTAAACGTAGGGTACTCCCACAGCTGCACAGCTGTGTGAGGCGGGAGCATGTCTAAAAAGTCAGCTAGAATACCGAGAGTCAAACCCCATAGAAGAAGGGGCTGGGTTTGGTTCTCAGGATCAGCTCGGTTGCCCAAAAACCACGTCCTTAATCGTTGTATTGGGAGAGACGACCATCGGCCGTCTTTAACGGCAACCCCAAACGACTGATTGCACTGAAGGCTTTCAGTCGGTCTTAGCCGGACAGCAGAAAATTCCATAAGGCCCAAGATGTAACGAGAAGTAAGGCGGGTAATAAATCCAGATGTTTTCGCATAGCGCTGCGATATATCGACATACTCCACCGTACGCTGCGAAGGAGAAAGGAGAGCCCTAAGAGGAACCCAATGGGTTGATGCAACCTCAGTTGGCTGTAGTCGGAGGGTCGGGGAATCACTGCATGTTAGAAGGAAAACATAAGGGCAAAGAACCATCAAGCTTGGATCAACACCGTCATTAGCTGAGCTGAGAAAAGATACAGAAGAAAAACGTACGGGACGGAGGTCCAGCCAGTAGATACGACACGCTCCGGTAAATTCCCAATAAATATACACTCATTCACCGTTAAGTCGAGCCCTACTTCTTCTGATGCTTCCCTAATAGCAGCAGCCGTGTCGTCCGCATCTTCTGGATCTCGCTTTCCTCCAGGTAGAGCAACATGGCCAGTCCAGCGATCTCCCACACGGGAAGCTCGCTTGATGAAGAGAACCTCGGGATCACCGTTCTGAACCCAGTCCTGAGCGAAAAAAGTATTTAAGCGTTGCTTGACTGACGTAGTGTTGTTCTCTTGCGCGGAGAGAGATGAGTGTTGCGAACTGGGCCAGTGGTTATGCGTAGGTCGGACACGAAGGATGAGGGCCACGGAGGCGCGTTTCTTGCATGCTGGCGGATTGGGAACGTGGGGATACGGATGGTCATGGAGGTACAGCAGTACGTTATGAAGAGAATTGGAGAGCGGGATTGCTTCCATCAACTCGGGCTTTCGTGTCTCCATCGAGGTCAACTATCCAGGTACATGAGGACGCCTCTACCAACTAAGCAATGATATTCCAGCTAATAGACAAAGTAAACACAAAGGCTCAGTTAGCAATTGAAAAGCTGGCAAAGTAGTTGAGGCTGGTATAAGGAGGAGACCAGAATTACTGTCGGGAAATCCTTCTGGACAACCTCGGGCCTATCCTTATCGGTATTGCGAGGTATCCAATAACTGAAAGCATGCCATATCGTATTTACTTTACATACACAGTAACTACCGCCTAGTAGCGGGCCCATTAACCGGTGTGCCACCTTACCAAAAATGGAAGGAAAGCTTTGCACGTGCGTCCAGAAGCCATTGCGATAGTATGGGCATTATGGACTAGTATGCCCCGGGGGGGTAGGTATTAGACTAACACCTCCACGACACTATAACTGCAGTAAATTTTGGTCCACGGAAATTTTTTCTCTCATTCTTTGCCACAGCTTCAGATGGAGTGAGCGAGCAGTAATCCATCTTATATCCCAATTTTTCTCTGTTGTTGTCTTTATCTATTCAACGGGCGCCTTTTCTATCCCTTCGAACTCAATTACCGACTACTCTTCCCCACCACACTCGCTTTCACGACGGTTCCGAAGTCGTGTCTCGACCACCATGCGCTTTGGTAAAACTCTTAAGAATTCAATTTACCCCCCTTGGAGTGGGAAGTACGTCGATTACCATAAGCTCAAGGTCCTCTTGAGAGAGCATGATGTCACCGGAGATGGCAGTGACTCGGACACTCAATGGACGGAACAGGATGAGGAAGCTTTCGTCCAGGAACTTATCAACGTTCAAGTAGACAAAATCAACGCTTTTCAAGTGGAGACTTCCCAGCAGTTGAGGGAACGTACTTCTGCCTGTGAAACTAAGTTGCGGCCACTGGCGCCCTCTGACGAAAACGAGGCACCTACTATAGTCGACGAAAATGAGAGGAAGACTATCGCTTCCGAAGTTCTCCATGAATTAGATGGTATCACCAAAGAAGTGAGCGAGCTTGAGAAATACAGTCGCATCAACTTCACCGGTTTCCTCAAAGCTGCGAAGAAGCATGACAGAAAGCGAGGGGCCCGATATCGCGTTAAGCCTCTGCTTCAAGTCCGGCTATCGCAGCTGCCATTTAACTCGGAAGATTATTCGCCCCTAGTCCGCAGGTTGTCAGTGATGTATTCCTTTGTTCGTGAAATATCGAGTCAGGGTGTTGTTGAGCCCAAGGATGTGGAGGCGCCTCGCTTCGGCCAAGATTCGTACTCGTCATTCAAGTTCTGGGTACATTCCGATAACATTCTAGAAGTCAAAACTTACATCCTTCGACGATTGCCGGTCCTCATCTATAACCCCGGCACTTCTAAGGAATTAGAGACACTGCCAGACGACCCTACAATAACCTCCCTATACTTTGACACCCCACAATTCGACCTTTACACTCAAAAAGTCGCACGTGCACCAGAGGCTAGCTCTTTGAGGATCAGATGGACCGGAAATCTGAAAGACAAACCTGCTATTTTCTTGGAGAAGAAGGTCGTGACCGATGACGATCGCAGTAAAGAGGTGAAGGTGCAGCTGAAGCAGAAGCACGTGAAAGAATTTCTCGACGGCGAATATCGATTTGACAAGAAGCTCCATCGGATGACCGACATGGGTAATGGAGAGTCAGAGCAGGCAGAATCTCTCAAGAGAGATGTGGATGAGCTTCAATCGTTTATTAAGGCGCACCAGGTGCAACCCATGCTGCGAGCCAACTATACTCGCACAGCTTTCCAAATTCCTGGGGATGATCGGATCCGCATCTCTCTCGACACGAATTTAGCACTAATTCGGGAAGACTCTTTGGATGAAGAGCGACCCTGCCGTGACCCGAATGAATGGCACCGTACTGATATCGACAGTGTCGGTTTGGAATATCCCTTCAGTACCGTCCGAACAGGTGAAATCGCGCGCTTCCCATATGGTTTGCTGGAGATTAAGCTGAGGGGGGAATCTGCACATAAAGCTGAATGGGTCAATGATCTGATGGTTTCACACCTTGTGAAGGAGGCCCCGCGGTTTTCTAAATTTGTTCACGGCGTCGCACAGCTTTTTGAAGACCATGTCAACAGCTTTCCTTTCTGGCTTGGTGATATGGAAAATGACATTCGCCGGGATCCTGAAACTGCGTTCCAGCAAGAGCAAGAAAGAATTGCAAAACGGGCGGAAGATGACATGGCAGTTGGAAGCTTCCTTGGCAACAGGGCGAGCCCGTCTGTAAAACCCTTGGTGGGATCCCCTATCTCTAGGTTACCGGATGTCGAAAGTTCCTCACGCCCGAGGCCATCACCACAGGTAGCACCGTCCTCCAGGCCATCTGCCTCAGAGGGAGTCTCTCATGAAGTACCTGAATCACCGGAGCAAGACGACCGACCTGTGACTCTGTCCCGCCTGGCTGCCTTGTTCCCAACGTTTTCTTTTTCACGTGCAAGTCGCGTGCAGCAGGCTTCGGTTGCTTTGCCGCCGGGTGTACGGGAGCCAGGTACATGGATCAAGGATTCTGGACCTGTCAAGGTTGAAAGTAAAGTGTGGCTTGCCAACCAGCGAACCTTCATAAAATGGCTTCACGTCAGTATCCTTCTTTCCTCGCTCTCCTTGGGTCTTTATAACGCGGCGGGTAAAACCAACGACATAGCTCGCGCCCTCGCTATCGTCTATACTTGCTTTGCAATCTTTTCCGCAGCCTGGGGGTGGTATATGTATGAAAAGCGCTCTCGACTTATCCGTCAACGAAGCGGGCGGGATCTAGACAATACTCTTGGACCGCTAGTTGTGTGTATCGGATTGGCCGTAGCCCTTGTATTGAACTTTGCTTTCAAGGTAGGCGGAACCCGTCGATGGCCATTTCGTTTAGACCAATAGCTAACTCGTGGTTCAGTACTCTTCAACTTTGGAAAAGCTCAGACAGGTGCAGCCTTCTCATACCGATATGCCTACTTTAGTCAACCAAGGTGGACACGCACTCTGAGAGCTGCTATACTGGCTGAAGTGACTCCAATGAGCAGCCTATCATCAATTTAAAAATCAAGCAAAAGGCATTCCCGTAGAGATAACGGCAGCCTGGCTACTCAAGTCTGAGTGAGCAGAAACTTTTGTATATTTGATGTGTATTGTACCCTTTGTTGCGGAATGAATTTAACAATAAAAAGTTCAAGAATGAAACAATGACCAGCGATGCTATTCAAAGGTGTTATGGGCAACAAAAAAAAAAGAAGATGGAAGATGGAAGATGGAAGTCAGAAAACTCACTGACCCGTTCAGTGCGATTGACTTACGAAATAGTATTACCAACTCGACGACGTCGCTTGGAGGGTTATGTATACTCACATTATCTTAGTCTTTTCCCAGGTCTATGCTAGTTATGCTTTTTTCCCCTAAGTCCAATATCTCGAAATGGCCAAGTTTCTCGCAGGTTAGAATTGTTTATAAATTACTGTAGGTTCTATAAAGTATCCAGGTATGTCTGAAAGTCGGTATACATATATGGTGAAGCAGGGAACCTAAACTCACGTATATTTCCCACCTGTAGGTCCCTCAATTAGGTGGGCACGCTCAGGATCCCAATTCCGTATCTGGCCCCGTAAACTTTCGGGTGGTTGGACATCTTTTCTTTGTACCGGGGGACCGTAAAGCACGCTTGGGACGTAGCCGTCAAAATTGGTTCTGACTCAATGGTCAACGATATAGCGGGGTGGAATATAGTCCACGATGGCAGTACATACTGGTCGAGGAACCCACAAAATAACCAAAGATAGATAGTCCCCAGAAACGCAATAATCCACTCAAGGATCCCTGCCTTTCGATAGCTTGCGGCTTCCTCCGGTACGGTCAGAGAGATAAAGGCCACTCCGAGGAAGAGTTCTGTAATAATCAAGGCTGTTGAGAGGGAGGCACTAATTCGGGAGATCAGTCTTGCTTGTTTTTGATAACGGAAGATGAGTGCTGAGAGATTCGACAAGTAGCAGTAGCCGAAGGGGGCAATTCAAAGGGATAGGAACAGGGTACACATACAACACTCTAACTCGTAAACTTCTCCTTCCCCAATCGTGTTGCCATACACCCAGATGGTAGACATATGACACAAACCCGAGTACCTCGTTCGAATATACAATAGCAGTACAAGCAGACTGTATCGCCAGACCGGCGAAACAGACCTGGAGGAAGAGATGATGTGCACTCTTATACCGAAAGGTGTCCATGACCGCCAGTAAAATCAGAGCGATACTCGCCACACCGGCAGCGAAGATGGCTAGCAGAGAGATAAGCTTTAGGCTTCTCGTAGTTTCATGGTCCTCTTCATCCTCGCTGTAGGACTCATGATGGTCACAGTGCCTATTATACGAACTGCTATGCCCAGTAAGGTCATGGTCGTCATTGTCATTACGGTTGTCGGTTAGAGTACATTTCACCAAGGCGAACCCGGGCTCATAGCGCACTACATGAACCGCAGCAACTGTGGTCACGAAACCCACGGCTGTAATAGAAGCGCCGACGAGAAAAAGTGGCTTCAACTCGAAGGACGCTATGTCGGAGATGAAGCTGACTCCGCGTTAATACGTTATGCAAAGGTCTTAGACGAGGGGGATAAGAAGCTACGAACGCAACATGCTGGTTACTCTGTCCTGGGTATTGCGGCATTCCGTGGACGAGCCATATTAACAGTAGGGATGCCAGAGTCAGAAACCATACCGAGCCAGCTAACGCTGGGAAGAGAAAAAGTCGGCTGGGGGGGATGTTGAGAATGAAGACATGGAGAAAAAACCAGGCTGAATCATGACAGCGAGGGAGAGGGTTGGTGCTCATTGAGATTTGGCACGGGCCGGTTCGATATTTATAGCTCTGCAGATGTGGAGTGCATTGGAATCAGTTGTCAGGCCGTGAGTAGAAAGAGAAGACAGTGCTGTAGATAAAGAGCAAGTGATAGTACCAATTAAACTCCCCAAAACTACAGAGCAGACTTCTTGTGACCCTGGCCAGCTGATGTGCTTACCTATTTCCTGATCAGTAACTAACTAACGAACAGAATCTGCTATGGAAATCGATTGGTCAAATGTAATGTTTCAATCCTCGTCTTATTTGATTTTCTTCCCCGGGATTTTTTTGTTATGATGTCATTTCTCGAGATGCAAGATGATATCAGCGGTGGAAATAAAATCACGAAGTGTACTAGTACTAGTACTGCATACTTAGTAGCACTACACAGTTTATAAGTCAGTGTACCTCCTCTTTGGGGTATTTATGCCTGAGTCATGATTATCAGTGGCATCCATAATAATTGTGACTAAATAAATGAAAATCTTGTAAAGCAGCAAGTTTCACACATACCACGGACAGTCTTAAATCGATCCTTGCTGACAAATCAGAGCTGATCACTAGTTATTAAGCCGTGTAGTTAACTAACTAGCTAGTAATGTTAGTAACTATATATATATATATATAGAAGTATACCCATGTCTCAGTAAGAACCCACTACATCTCTTTGATCTGATTCATGATCTATAATAACCTGGGTCATAATACTATGACGAACTTTAACATCCAGATCATCTCGGACACCGTCTGTCCGGTACGACCCCTTCTCTTCGTTTGCTCCTTCATACACGACTTATATCTAACCGACCACCCCAGTGGTGCTACGTAGGCTTGCGCCGTCTTTCCCGGGCCATTGCAACCCATAAATCAATCCACCCCGCTGATACATTCACTCTCACCTGGCATGCCTACTACCTAAGACCTGACAATCCGCCGTACCCAGGCCTGGACAAGAGAGAGTACTATATCAGTCGGTTTGGTGAAGATGGGTTCTCTCAGATCTCTAACAAACTCGGCGAGGTTGGACGACAAGAAGGGGTAGCGTTCAAATTCATCGGCAAGCTGGGGAACACACGGGATTCGCATCGGGTGATATGGTATGCTGGGAAGAAGGAGAGGGAAGCTGGCGCTCCCGCGGCCACCGAACCCGGTGTAGTTGGTGGCTTGCAAACAAAGGTTGTCGAGAATCTTTTCAAGGCATACTTCGAGGAGGGGGGGAATATCACAGACCAGAAGATGCTCCTGGAGGCAGCGGTTCTGGCCGGGCTGGATCGAGGTGAAGTAGAGAGACTTCTGAAATCCGATGATGGAGGGCAGGAAGTCGATTTGGAGGCAGCTCAAGCCCAGAGGCAATTGGTTACTGGTGTGCCCTATTACACGATCCAAGGACAATATGCCATTGGGGGAGCCGAGGATCCCTCGGCATTTTTGCAGGCTTTTGAGCAGGCGAAGCAGAACTCTTAGGCTAGAGTACCAGGGGATGGCCAAGTGCGATGAATAAGGATTGTTGTTCAGTCATTCGATACAGGAGAAAGCCATTGATTGCATACCATCTACGAATCGCGTGCCGAACGGGGACTAACAGCAGACGCGGGCGTAGAGAGTCTGTAGACCATGGCACCACACTCTGTTATTACATCCTTCTAAAATCACACAGAATCCGTGTTCTGCATAAACAGCCCATGGGAAGTAACTTGACTCAACGCCAACGCAATGCCACGCAAGCAGATGAAACCACCATAAGCCACAAGCAAACGAGTAAGGGATCCAGCCATCGTGGATACGTCCCTCGGAGCGAAGTACAACACTGATGATTAGGAGATAAACAGAAAGAGGAAACAAATCTTTCCTAACATTACATATGTTGGTTACATAACAGGCTGCACTTATCAACGCCAGAATAACCATAACACCAGCGGCGAATGTCACCTAATCAAGGACTCCACGAAGCCACAATGACGGCCAGCGAATTGTAACACCATAGTCATAGCCAAAGTCAGATATTCATTTCATTAGCAAGTCATAGCAATTCCAAGGACACAGCGGTGATCAGTGCAAGCTTCTAAAGATGGAGAGCACATCTCGTCTCTATCTATAGCGGAAGTCATCGTACGATCTAATTAGCGCTAGTCTGGCGTAGTTCAAAATTGGGAATATAATCAAACCAGTCGGTATTTGGATTGTAGCGATATGCTTTGAACTCAACCCCGTATGGCTTGGGCTCGAGCATATACAACATCCCCAAAGGCACATCTAGGTCCGTCACCTCGTCACATTTGAGGCCCTTAAAGTAAGCCAGAAGGACGCGTGCCACGGCTCGGTGAGTGACCAACAAAACATGATCGGTCATTCGCTCAACCTCAACAATCACTGCTCTGAGTCGGTTGATAACATCCAGATACCCTTCACCTCCGGGTCCTGGATATCTGTAATACAACTTGTCGCGTTTGCGAGTCGCGTATTCGTCAGGAAACCTTTCGCGGATTTCGTCATATGTCATGCCCTCCATCTTTCCCGCATGGAGCTCGTCGAGCATCTTCATTTGTTTGACATCATATTCATCCTCATTGAAAGACTCGACCGTCGAAATCGCTCGCTGCATCATGGAGGACCAAACACAGAAATTGCGTGGCCGGTCACTGGGAATGTACGAAGGGTTGGGCGGAGTGCTATCACCCGGACGGGGGGGGAACTTCTGCATCATTTCTTTCTGTCTCTGGTTCATTTCCCACTCGTTTCGCTGGTGATCGATGAACCGAGCAAGTGCTTTGCCATAGCGATGGCCGTTCTCGCTGAGTTCTGAGTCACCACCGATTCGGCCAGCCTGGTTATCCTTACTCTCGCCGTGCCTGGTAATCCATATTTGCCGCGGTGAGAGGTTGAAGTTCAACAAGTAGTAGACGACTTGAGATGAGAGAAAACCGTGAGTCTGATGCGACACAACCTTGCGACCCACGTCGATCATCCTGATATATGCCATATTATGTCTTTCTTCGTATTCACCGAGGGGCACGTAGGATTTCTCGTATAGTTGAACACGCTTCTTGAAATCTTCTAATGCTTTCACTGGGTCCTGGCCCTTATAGTCCGGACCTGACAATTTCAGGCGCATGTTGGCCTCCAGTAGCTCTTGATCCACACAGCTGCTCTCCAGGAACAAGATACCGAGCTCGGGACCAGCACGCTTGCGAATATGGTCTACAATCGCTTTGCGGCGCTCCATTGTACTATTAGTTGCGTCAAGGATCCCAACACTGCCACCCCTGTCAAGGATATAGTCCAACAATTCGTCTAAGGTGTCCAGGGCTACCTGCTCTCTAAGCTTCACGGCTAGCTGATTTTTGGGGTCGAAGAAGCTTGCAGACTGGTCAAGCGGTTCAGGGGATGCTTCTCGCATAGCCTTGTTGTCTTCTGGTGACGCATTGAATGGTGGCACAATAGTGATACCATTTTCCCCCAGAGACGGGTCTTCCTCCTTACCGTTAACGAGAATCTTCGTGGGGACAACAGGAGGCGGAAGTGAGTTTTCGAGTTCGGGGGGAGACGCCGCAGGCTCATGAGCCTCATGGGGCGATATTACTGCCTCATAGGGGACTGTACTCTTCCGGAGGTGATTCACCGCGCCAACACTGACGCTCAAACGTCGTACGGAGTCGACGAGATCCTTCTGGATTGAACTTGTCCTATGACTCCTATGCCTTCCAGGAGGCGAGGGGGACTTGCCAGCAGCGACGCGACGACGTTCTCCTACGTTGAAAATTTCGGTGTCATGCTGCAGCCAGTTCAAGTAGCGAGCCAACTTTTTGGTCACATAACTTTTCCCACGTGCAGGGAGGCCGACCATTACAATGACTAGCTTGGACCCAACATCCCGTTGAGCAATCCGACCGTCAGGCGACACCTTCGATTTGGTGAGACCTGGAATATCAAGCGTGGTGGCACGAACCCGACCAGGCGTCGAGGCGGTCGTAGTTGGAGTATTATTAGCATTACTGCCGAGGATATTAGTCTCAAGATAATCAAGCTGAAAGAACACCAAAGAATAAAATAAAGACCAATAGGGTATCAAACAACAAGAAGCACGATAATAGACACACGAGATCGCCAATTAGACGACCGCGTTTTACGTGAACCCCCTGGCCGATATGGCTGGGAGGAGCAACTGCCGATCAAAGTTGAGGGGAATTTAAGGGCAATCTAAAATCCCCCACGTCTGAGACTCAAGATCTAGACAATAATAGACAACCAACGAGCGAACGAAAAAGTGAAAGGGAACATACAATTGTGGAGACGAAGGTGCGGTAGAAACCGGAGTGTCAGTTAGGGCGAACCCGACACCATCCTTGGATGCTTGTGAGCCTCTGTGGGCATCGGAATGCAGGTCATTTCCTAGCGCTCTTCCGACCAGCGTCTTTGCCGGAGGCATAAGATTCGCATCTTTCCCGATTCCGGGCCTAGAACTTCCATTTGACGAGACTCCGTCGGAACTATCTGGTACACGGTTTTGCGAAGAGTCGGGCGTTGATGCGCTTGTCATGATCGCCGAGCGTGCAATGTTGGTGTGTTGTTGAGACATCCCCGCCAGTGGCGCAGGGGGATGCGGCCAATTTCTGAGCAATAGGTTGGGGTATGCGGTCGGGAAAAGTTGTGGTAAGTCCGGGTCTTCACCCTCAGGGTACAAGTTGAAGTCCAAGGCAGATGTAAATAATCTTTGAATCAGCTAACCTCTCGTTTAGAATTGGAGTTCGATGGTGAGGGGCGTAGAGGGTTGGCAAAAAAAAAAAAAAAAAGAAAAGAATAGGAGCGGAGCTGCCGGTGGGCGACGGATGAGTCAAATAGAGCAGCACTAAACGTCACTGTTTGGCTTCAAACTGCCTCAGCAACTACACTTTGTTGGTGACGAAAGAAAAGCGTTCTCCCTCCTCTAAGAAAAAGAAAAGAGAAGAGAAGAATACCAACTGGTTCGAAGAAACCAAAGTAATGGTCCAAGAGATGACAAAAGAATTCAGAAATGGCTATGACCTTTTCTTTTTCCCGCTTTTACCTACGCCACTCAATCAGAAGAGATCAGCAATACAGTAAGTAGGAGACAAAAGACAAGAATATAGGTCAATATACCGATAAAAATTCCTTGTACAATCGATAAGTAAGGAGGAGAACAATTGTAACAACATCAAGTGAATAAGGAAGTGAGCTACCCGAGGGCAGACAGTTTAATCAACATATATGATTCCAGCTTTACAATCTATGAAGTCACTAGTGGGTTGACAGGACGGACATACAAACTGGTGGATCTCCGACGTGTTGATCTATGGAAACATGATGTCAGGAAGTGTCCACTATGTAAATGTAATGGCTACGCTGGTTATAAGTAACCATTTCCCCTCCCGACATGCACAAAATAAAAAATTTCCCCCATCCACGTTCTTCCCAGGAAGGTTGTTAGATCTTCACGTACTGCGTACAGGATATCAGAGTCAAATTTAACTTGGCTCCAATCGTCCCTGGAAACACGGAAAAGTCGAAATGCTTGGCCTAGGCAAGGGTACAAAAACAAGAGACTTGACTACTCCGTACACAGTACCATCGTCATGGAGAGAAGGGGTGGCCCACTGATCGTGTTAATCCATTTTGGATCAACTGATTCGCATTGTCTAAATTTCTGTAGCGGGCCGAAAACACCGAGGAGCCTATATTACGTTGCGTGACTGGTATTGTAGACTGCAACCGTGGTCTCCGCCAACAAGTCTTAAAACTTCCCTGCGTTGAACCTCTTCGGTCAATGTGTCTCCCCTTGCAGCTGACTGTAGAAGCTGCTAAATCCACCATGATCAATGTTGCATGCCAATATGGTTATAATAACCGCCTAAGCATAGAGAAGGTCTTGTGTCTTGTGCTACAGGGTGATCCACTGGGCTGCTCTTTGTGATATACGTAGCCTCTGTCGCATATCAGCTTGGCGCTTGGTATCATCGCCATCAGCAGAGCGGTCTGATGACACCCGCAATGTTTGTTTATCTCCACCTTGAAAATTCACACAGTAGAGGATAGTACTAATCAGACGAAAGGGGCAGGGGAACAACTGCATTCCGCGGGATTCTTGGCGCTTGGCAGTTACGCAGGGGCGCTATCACATTGCCCAAGATACGGAGTATAATAAACCTGTTGGGTTTATCACTCCCTTGGGACTTTGATACCCCGTTTACTTATCCAGCCTGAGAGTGAGAGCAATCAATGTAGCGTACGCGGCGACACTCAGAGCCGTCAGTACGACCACCGCATTTCCGCTCGTTCGAAACTTATGTCGGTGGATGCCATCTTCTCCCACCTCCGAGAAAAACTGCCGATTCCCTTGTTGACGGCGGAAGAGACCAATAATGAGTACACCAGTGCCGTAAATCGCGAACAGAGCCCCTGTGCTGTAGAACTCGCTAGTGAAAATCTTGAGCACAACGAGGGCAAACGAAAATTGTGATAATGCTGTCCGGACATAAGCTCCCTCAAAAGTCCGCTGAGCTGCCCGCACTTCAACAATCTCATCGGTTGTTAGCGCAACCGTGCGAGCCCGGTGCATCCGTAGGCGATATCGATCAGCGGCACGACGCTGATACTAGTTAGAGCGGAGTATATTTGGAGGGAAAAAAAAAAAGTGTAACACAGAATGTGATGAGCAACAGAGAAGTACTAGAAAGAGCACCATAATTCGAATTAGTAGACGCACCTCGAACATCGCGACGCGTTATTTATGTACGCTTCCTTTTCTTATTTAACGACTCGATCTAATATGGCAATGCGATGTAATAGGTAAGGAGGATCCTTTGGGGAGACAGCTTGGGTCCGCCTCGAGGAGTTAAAATTGAAGTTTTTGCTCCAAGAACGTGATGGAAGTTGGCTTCCGAAAGAGAGAGATCTCGCGCGGGGAGGAGTACTACCTAGAGTAGATGCACGTGCGGGGAGCAGCTGACCAAAACTAGTACTAGTACATTGTAGCTTACATTGTACAGATACACATTGAATTTGAATATCGACATTTCCAAACATACCCTTTCGCGATTGACGATATATGTTATTTTCACCGCCATAACGATCAATATAGAACGTCATAGCTCGTTGGAAATCTGTTAAACCATTTATCCACCAATAATCACGCGATGTTCTCTAATCCGCAAGAAATAGCGGGCCCGTCGGCTATAAGTTTACCAAATGCAGGAATCTCAATGGCCGCAGGCCATATGTCTCCCTCCTCCCCAAAGCTGGGTCTTACTAGGAGTACTTCCCCACACGGCTCCTGGGTCGGAGTCAAGTCCGATAAGCCTATTTATGCACATTGCACGCTCGGTCATTGAACGGGGCTGACAACGAGTAGCCTGTTGCCGAGTCTAGGTCGGTCGGGTACATGACTTGGGAGTCCCGTTTTCTGAAGGATATCCCTTCTTCCTCTTCTTCTTCTTCTTTCTTCTTCCCCCTTTTCGCTACTCTTTATCTCTCGTATCTTTATCAGGCCCTGCCGCATCTCGATTCCACGAAACAAATCTGAAGATACAACTGTGCTTGGTCCTGCAAGATGGCCAAAGTATTCGATGCGGCAGAAGGTGTGTTATTTCTCTTCTACGCTGGCCTGACTTGTTGCCAGACTGATGTGCTAACTGGTAACCAACCGTTCAGTCGCGAAACATAATACCCCAGACAGTTGCTGGGTAATCCTATATGGGAAAGTCTATGATGTACGACTTTGTTTAAGAAAGAAAGCTTCAAACTATAAATGTTAGACCTCAGACTAATTAAAACTTATTGTTATAGGTCACTGACTTCCTCTCCGAGCACCCCGGTGGTTCCAAAATTATTTTAAAGCTCGCTGGAAAGGATGCAACCGAAGAATACGACCCCATCCACCCCCAGGGAATATTAGAAGAGAACCTGAAGCCAGAAGCGATGCTTGGAATTGTCAATCCAGATACTCTTCCGAAGGTGCAGACAGAGCCTGTACCCTCGTCAAGCGAGGAGATGGAGGGCCCACCCCCAATGGAGTCTCTCCTCAACATGGACGACATCGAACAGGTGGCTACTAAAAACGTGAGCAAGAAGGCGTGGGCCTACTATTACTCCGCCTCTGATGATAAAATCTCCAAACATTTCAACACGGAAGTTTACCGCTCAATTCTCTTACGGCCACGGGTTTTCATTGACTGCACACAATGCGGCTTAGATACTACGTTGCTGGGACAGAAGCTAGGAATGCCAATTTATGTGTCCCCTGCCGCGATGGCTCGATTGGGCCATCCGGCTGGTGAGGCAGGCATCGCCGAAGCTTGTCGCAGCTTTGGAGCCATGCAGGTTATCTCAAACAACGCATCTATGACGCCAGAGCAAATTGTAAAAGATGCAGCCCCCGACCAAGTATTTGGATGGCAGATTTATGTCCAAATTGATCGCAAGAAGAGTGAAGCGATGCTGGCACGGATAAACAAGCTCAAGCAAATCAAGTTCATTGTTCTGACCCTGGATGCCCCGGTGCCTGGCAAAAGAGAAGATGACGAGCGAGGAAATGCTGTCGGAGCATCAGCACCAGTTCCAAGCGCGGCAAAGGCGGCAGATAGTGCTGAAGATGAAACCTCTCGGATCAATCAATCTTCTGGCGGTGTTGGAAAGCAGCTCTTCGCTGGAACTGATCCCTCACTGACCTGGAAAGAAACTTTGCCATGGTTGGCTGAGCGCACTGACTTGCCAATCATCCTAAAGGGCCTGCAAACTCATGAGGACGCCTATATTGCTTCTCTCCATACACCTCAAGTCAGAGGCATTATTCTTTCGAACCACGGCGGCCGTGCCCTCGACACTGCCCCCCCAGCAGTGCATACGTTGATGGAGATCAGAAAATATTGCCCGGAAGTATTCGATAGATTGGAAGTTTGGGTCGACGGCGGCATCCGGCGTGGTACAGATGTTGTAAAAGCGCTATGCTTGGGGGCGAAGGCTGTGGGAATTGGGCGACCTGCCCTGTGGGGCCTTGGGGCTGGCGGTGTCGATGGTGTTAAACGAACCTTGCAGAGTATGTTTGGAACCCTGATATTTGAAAAACAAACGGCTGACTGAAGCTTAGTACTGGCGGACGAGAGCAAGACATGCATGCGGTTACTTGGTGTAGAAACTGTGGATAAGCTAGGCCTCCAACATGTAAGACTCCTTTGTTACTGTCTCAATGACAGCGAGGTTCCCCATCAGACATACTCCGATGCTTACGCTGTATAGATCAATACCCGGATTCTTGAGCAACAGATTTATAATGGTCCATCAGGCCTCGAATCCATACGGAGCGATTTCCGAGCGAAATTATAGACGATGTGACCACTGGCATGTGAGTGGTGTTATAATGCGCTGTTCACTCGCCTTTGTTGGAGCAGTCGCTTGTTTGTACAGGTCTACGGCATATATCATACAATTTAAACCATACAGAATTAATTCAAACTTAAGGCCATTCGATTTTTCGATATGTGTGATATGAGCAAAAAGGGAAATTCGGAGAACTGTGATTGGTGAGGCGTGCATATCAAGAGCGTAATTGTAGACGACTGATGGCACTCTTAGCCTGTGATACCAGGCCGCCGCCTTCAAATATTCTATCTCATTCGATCTCTAAGGTGTTCCATATATAACTCTAGCCTATAGTGTAGAAAATTAGCTATTCTTCCTCTTCTCCATCCTGTCACCGATCAATGCCCGCGTATCTTCACTAAATTTATGTCTTCTCATCTCCACCTAGTCCATAAAGAATACTACATTCAAGCTGCTACTGCCAGAATAAAACAACCGAGTTTGCCACCAACTTCCACATTATAGAACCGGCGATTCTTTCAGCGATCACGTTGAAGACATTTCTTTAACCCTCCTACGGATGAATAACACGACTGCCGACTAGCTGCCCTACGCCGAACCACTGGATCATATAACATCAGAGTCTTATGGCTGCCGCTCAAGGCAACTCTGATCGAAGCATCCGGGCTCACATAGGTCCTAAGCGTTGCAAGGGTGTTATATCGTTCCTTGTTTGGGCTCCCAACCTAGTATATAAGACCTTTCCACGCCTTTTGATGAGTTGAACGGGCCCTGAGCTACGGCGTTGTTGTCCCCGGCTGAACGACCTGCACGTGTCTCTCCGTTCGCGAGTCTGCTCGATATAAATGGTCAATTTGGGCCTTAACTCGGCAGTGGTCACTGTTGCGAGTGGGGGAAGTATCCAGGTAAATGGACTGTTTCACTGTTCAGGAACCGGCTACTCACCACCTAGCGGGCGAATATAGTAATGATCTATCTGTAGGATGGTTTGACTGACATATCCCTCCTACAGCTAAGTTGTAAGTAAAGGATTTTGTTTACATAATGCTCCTATCTTTACTATAAAGCAGGATATAGCAAACTTTAGGGTTCCCTTATTCCTTGAACAAACACTCCCACACCCCTCCTTTGAACCAATTCTTATCTTTCTCCCAGGCTTTGACAATAAGATCTCTCCCAAGCCTCACAACATCAGCAATCTGCCTTTCAGTTCCCCATCCAGGGACCGTACTGCCGAAGTACATCAAATGGGTCCCTACGTGGATTAAGGTCCGGAATGCCATTTCTTCACTCAAAGCAGGATACGCTTGCATGATACCCTGAATCATCCACACTCCAGAATCGATATCTTTGTAGTGCTTTAGCTCGTACAACTCAGCCATCATTTGGCCTAGATCAAGAGCCCGAGTGCCACACTGAGCAAGTTCCCAGTCAATGATGAATAGGGGAGTGTTTAAGTACTGTGTATCCAGTGAAGTTTTCGGAAGTATGATACTGACATTATTAGTAAACCCACTTCTCCTGTTTAACCTGGGGAGTAAAAAAAATAAAAAAAAGAGAGAGAGAGAGAGAGGAAGACACAGCGACACTTACTTCCCCGGCCAGAAATCCCCATGGATCACTCCAAATCCCTCTCCATCTTTCCTTCCCGACTCACTCTTCGCCATATCCCTGACCTTCTCGAAAACGGCTCGGCTGCCCTCTAAGATCTCAGGGTACTTGCTGACCATGTTTACCAAGCTATCATAGTTTATGCTGAACTTCAAATCCCGGAAGAAGTGGTTCTGCTCCAATTCCCGAGCTACATCAGCCTGTGCCGGCTCCTTGCCCCATGAATGAAAGGAACTCAGCCAGTGCCCCAATGCCCGGCCAAGAGACACCGCCCATTCACGGGGCACGGTTCGAGCCGAGCTGGTGGAGACAAAAAATGATTTTAGATCTACCGAATCAGGAAGATCTTCCATCACTTGGGTGTGAGTGAGCGGGTTGAAAGAGTATATAAGGGGTGTTTTTGCTGTGAATTGACTGGCTGTGTCTTCATCGTTCGTTATTTTTGAGCTAGGGAAGTTATTAAGTGATGTTAAAATGGATTTTTCGATGAGCTGGATGTTAGCGTATTAGCCAGGATTATTCGTCGTGTATTAGGGCAGGAGCCATTACACAGCGTTGGGCAGATAATTTGAATTCTCGATTTGATGCTATATAGTCCTCCGTATGTTTGATGACGACCGTTGTGGTTCCATCTGGACGTGAACGAAGCAGAGTGCCACGAAAGACGAAGTTGGCGGTCCCACCGCTTAATTGCTCGACAGATGAGCAGGCATATGGAGTCGTGGAGAGCTCCGATAGTATGGTGTCTGGCGAGATTTCGCTGTCGGCCATGACGGTGTATATTAAACAGATATGAGAATGAAGACGTCTTCAATCCGGGGAAATGTAACTATATTTTTGAATGGTTCTATGTGATCTTTGAGGGAAGGATGAAGCACGTAGAAGTTGTGATAACTTAATTATATACTCCCTAGGTAGCGGAGATCCCCTGTAGTAATAACGATTCAGTCTCCACTTTGAGGCACTACGTAGTAGTTATGGTGCCTTCAATACGAGGCATCGGTGACTCATGAAGCTTGTATGGAGTATGAATCCGTCGGCGTCCCGATTTGGCAATACTGCCGTGTATTAGTGGTCTCATACTAGTACTAGGCATCGGTTCTGAAAAAGGCATCTGTAATAGTAGTACCAGGGTAAACCTACCCTACTAGCCAAAAGCTCACGCTGCGCTGCAATGCGATTAGATAAATGTCGGGTAATAGTTAGTTTGTAAGAAACTGAATTGCATAAACGATTAGGAATGACATTGATCTATTTTCTTATCTTCCCCCTCTCCCCCCCCTCAAAAAAAAACTGTGGATGGGATGTAAAGAAAGTGGTTTCAAAACCTCGCTTTTTGTACAGATAATATGTGTCGCACGATTCCAATTTATAGATGAAGAAGCCAATAAAAAAAAGCATTAACTTTGCCCTTTCTCGAGTCGCTTTTCCTCTGGAGTATCACCGTTTGCTTCGAGAGTCCCCGAGTTCAAATTGTATTCCGTTATTGTACATATCTTTTATCTTGTCAAATATCCCTAAAAGCGCAGTGGGTCTGCTGTCCATTCTTCAGCAATGAAGACGCCTGGAAGAAATTCAGCAGCCAATCTCCCCATCTCAGTATGAATCAAAACGTGGCTGCATGATAGGTTCAACAGGACTTTTCCTACAGTATTTCACCGTCAGCACAAGAGCTGATCAAAGCCACGAATCGATCAACAGCTGCTCATCGTGCTCAGGCGATACATCAAAGTTAGGTGAGTTAGGGTCATTTAAAAAATCAGAAAAGACCTTGTCAGTGTCCTCAGTCACCTCTAAGTACGAATTTGGAAGCATATATGCCTAGACCAAAGTTCGTGTTGATCAGTTTCTGAGCTGTTTGAGCTTCGTTTCGGATCACATACCTCGACATCTCTGAACATCTTGCGGCGTTCAATGTCAGCAATATCGCGAATCGTATCAGCTACTTCGGTATTGTTCAGAAACATGGCAACATGAATAAACATTTCCTCGAAAGGAGAGATGAAAAGACCCGGGCCATATTTGACCAGAGCATTGACGACAAAAGTCGTTCCAATATAGCACGCCATGAGGAAAACGCCACGGAACAGCGCCTCGTCCTGAAGCTGGTCATTAAGACCCATCTCCAGCAGAGCTCGTACAACAGTCGATCTACCCTGACGGATAGCGTACATGAGCTCTAGCATTCCGGTCTCTTGGATATTCACATGTGCCAACAGACATTTGACAACGCTCACTCGGTTCAGCAAGTCAGCGACATCAAGCGCAGAATAACCAGCGTAGCTAACGGCATCGCGATCTGCTCCCATCGCAAGTAATTCAATGACTCGCTCAGCATCATCCAGTAAGCATGCAACGTGCAACTCGCGTGTAATATTGAAGGATGCCCTTGCTGGGCGAGGTGGATAGAAGTAAGTGGGCTCTGCAGTGGTGTCATTCATTTTGTCTATAGTTGCCTCAGTCACTGCGCCTAGGCTACCCTGTTAGTACGCAGTGTCCTTTGCCTGACAGTGTGGTATGATCTATATATGACTCTCACCATGGGGCAGTATGAGAGCATGCGAGCCAAACTTACCTACTGCTCCCTAGTTTTGTTGCAGTTCTAGGATTAGTGGTCCAACACGGACGTCGTGCACCAGAGTTCAAAAAAATAAAATAGGCTTAATATTTTGCATATCCCTCTAAACCATGATCGTCTGGAGAGAGCCTTGCAAAGAAGCTAGTTAGGGACGTTCTCCCAGGCACTTATCTTCAATACCCCTTGCCAAAGGAAGAATAAATAGATGAAGAGACTCGCACGTTATCAGTGATGTATGTGTAGAATGTCGTCAGTTGTTGAGGGCCAAGAGGTTGCTAGTCTGGAGAAAGATCAAAAAAAAGTCCAATGGTGGAATCAGAGGCCGGCAAGACTGTTGGCTGCAGTGATTTTCATGGTTGTCATTATCGACTGAGTGCTCAATTTCATTCACTCATTCACTGGGGTCCTACTCCGTTTCAACTACATCTTGTGTTGAGAAGGTTAGCTTACTATATAGTCTTTCGGGGGCATCTCTATCTTCCTGTTAGTGCTAAGAGCACTGCTGAAGTAGACCAAGGCATAGACCAGGTAGCATGAGCCCGATCCTAGGTAGATAGGGTAAAATAGAGAAACTCGGTAGGTAACACTGAGCTAGACACAGGCTGTCTCTATATTCTCCACTGATTGTAATTGAATCGGGTGTTATCTGTGCAAGTACCGTATACCTGAGCCATACAGGGTAACACATTGAAGTTTCTTTCACTTCAATTGGGTAGCTAGTTTATATTCACAGAATTGCTATTCTCCATGATTATAGTTCTCTTAATCTTCCAGCCCAGGTAGCGAGAATATAGGCGTAGCCGTCTAGACATACATAGTTTTAGGAGGAAGCCCGCGTTTATTCATCAAGTGAAAGCTTCCCAGGGCTCGAAAATTGCTTGAATCGTAGTAATTCTTGGAGATCAAACCTCGAGATGCAGATAGCGTTGTCAATTCCATACGTGTTTTGTTTGGCCACTGCAGCAAAAGTAATCTCGCCAGTGGCAGGCGTTGTTCAGATTGCATTGGGATCGCTGAACGTTTTAACCTTGGATAATGTTTTCTAAACTGGGAGTAACCATCAAGATCGCGACTGCGTTTGGGATGACCAGCAGTGGATAATAGGTATGGCGGGGGTCGGAACAATCTAGTTCATTTGACTCTCTCTCTAAGGTATGTTGAATCGAAGAGCTGGGCTTAGGCTATACATCGTGGCGTAGCTGGGAAAGCAATGTGCGAGTACGGAGTATATTAAACCCCCCCCTTCTCTCTCTCTCTCTGTTTTTTTTATTTTTATTTTTTATTTTTTATTTTTTGGAATATATACGGCATCATTGAATTTATAGTCCCGAACGAAATAGAGTTGGACACTTACATTGCAGTTACTTTAGGTCGACTTAAAGAATGACTTCAATTTTAGAATTTAAATGCTTAGTGCAGTAAATTGGACGGACAGGAACTGAGGGGGTGGTTGTTATGAATCAAAAGGAGAGAAAGAAAAAGATCAAGAGTCGGCAAAAACATACAAATATAATAAATTCCAATGATTTATGGTTCCCCTCTTCCTTCCCTTTCACCCCCTCCTCCCTCTCTTGTCTCGGCGATCACCCTCCTTCCCCCAAATGCCCGCACCACCTCCTAACCCCAACAACATCAGAATCTTAGCTTGTTTCAACCCACAAGACTGCTTAGGGTTTATTCGAATTTATAGGTAACCCCCGTATTCTTTCAAGACGGGCTCCAGTTGGGCTTGCCTGGTAGCTCCGAACTTGGGACACTCAAGTTCCATTTGGAGCTGCAGGCCCAGAATTTGCATTCTTACTTTGAACTCCACCGACTCACGAAGCTTGACAACGCCGCCAAGAATATTCTATTTTCACTTACCTCCTCGGCCTGGACCAACATCCAAACTTCTATTACGAAAAACTTCCCTTCCAACTCCTGCTAGCCGGTGCAACGTGATGACGAACACCACTCCTCCCCCTCCTCCCGGTCCTGCCACAAAACCGTCTCCGAGTGTACAATCTACTCCGACATCCACGGCTGGTGCCAAGCGCAAACGGGGATCCGCAGGGAAATACTACGCGGTCAAGGCGGGATATCAACCTGGTGTCTACTATGCATGGAATGACTGCTTGACCCAGGTAACCGGGTACAGAGGTGCAGTGTGTAAGGGCCTCTATACCGCGTTGATATGATGTGCGGGTGCCCGACTAACGGAGGCTTCAGTTCAAGCATTCTCGACTCTAGAAGAGGCAAATGCATTCCTTACAGGCTCGAAACCTCCGCCGGCGCCCGGCGCCACTACTTCCGGCACAGACCCTACTCGATTTTACGGCATACAGCGTGGACGAGTACCCGGGGTTTATACCGATTGGGCAAAAGCTCAGGAGCAGATCAAGGGATTCGCACGACCGCGTTATAAGAAGTTTTCCACAAAGCAGGAGGCTGAAGCCTTCGTGAAACTAGGCCAAGCCAATGGTGCTTCGTTCGCTGGGAACACTTCAGAGATACAGAAGCTCCCTGGAGCACCCGGGATATTGAGCGACATACCGAAGGACGAGCAAGGCTCTCCTATAGAGCCAGGTGATGGCCCGTTGCCTCCCGGGGCAGAGGATGGGTTCGACCCAAACGTACTTTTGGACCCCAAAACAGGAAAGGTGGTCTATAAAACGAAGGAGCAGAAAAGTGCAACAAAGACGAAGGCAACAAGTCCTCCTGGGATGTTGCGAATTTATACAGATGGTAGTTCACTAAATAATGGCAGAGCGCTTGCGTCAGCGGGTGTTGGCGTTTATTTCGGACCTGGGGACAACAGGTTTGTTACCCTTTCTTCATTTCTATTGGTTGTCACCTTACTGACGCTGCGTTTCCCCAGCAGAAATGTCTCGGAGCCCCTTAAAGGTAGCCGCCAGACGAACCAGCGTGCAGAACTGACAGCCATCCTTCGAGCCCTCGACATAGCCCCACGTCATCGAGATGTGACAATCTTCACGGATAGTCAGTATGCGATAAAGTGTGTGACGGTGTGGTATGTCAAATGGCAGCGCAATAAGTGGCTTACGTCGGATAACAAAACGGTTGAGAACAAGGACTTGGTCGAATCGATTCGTGTCAAAATCGAGGAGCGAGATGAGCTTAAAGTTAAGACACTATTCGAGTGGGTTAAGGGGCACAATTCTGACCCGGGAAATGAGGCAGCTGACCGTCTGGCTGTAAATGGGGCGCAACGGGGAGTGTCTGAAAAGGCAGCAGCTTTGGAAGCCATCAAGAATATCCCCGATGAAGTATTTGACGATGATATCTGAACTCAAGGCGTCAAGTCCTTTGTTCTGTTTCCTTCCATAAATCCGTTTCTTGCCCTATGCTTCGTCACCTTGTTTCATCTCACTCTTTCTTTTCTCATATGATGATGATTGTTATGCTTTGTTGACTGTCCTTGAGGCGTCAGGGCTCTGTTTATTTTGTGTCTTTATGAGAGTGGTCTGGGAACTGATATACCACCATGATGATATCCTGGGATGGAAATACATTATTGAATCCAATGAGAGGAATAATACTAGATAATATTGATCACATGAATCTCACGATCCACCAGTAGTACTTAGTGGAAACCAATCCTTGACTGTATCTACTTGGTAAGTCTGATCTACTTCCCGTTAGGGAAAAGCCGCGCAAGTCACAAGAACAAGCTCCGGCACCGATCGTCCCCAGATTTATCTTTTATTCCGTCCTTTGATTTTTGTTCCCCCACCTCTGTGACCCCCAACGTTGAAAAATACTTCGTGCCGGCCTTCGGCTTTAGATCATCTTACTGTGTGCACCTCCGGGCATTTCCTAGAAAGAAAGCTGTCTTGCTCTGTGTGCGTGTGTGAGGTAGTCACTGAACCTGTCAAGTGTCGGCCGCATCCACCCAGAATTTCTCTTTGAGGTCCCAAGTGTAGGCGTGCAGACGTCTCTCAGATGACAGTGGTTCCTACAGTCAGGCAGATCTGTACTATGGTTGAATAACATAGGCTTGCAATATTATCAATCCTAAGACCAGCTCTTTATTATCTCTGGGCATCAAACCAAGGATTTTCCATCACTTGGTCTGTGACTCTTGACAAACACTGAAGAGAACTTCAAGGTATTTAGGTAGACGCACCTACAGATCTGCTATTGCGGTATCGTGCAGCTGCATTCCGGACAACCTGTGACCAAAGTATAAATCTCACGAGCTTTGGAAGAGGCATCATGCCAACCCTGGCGTTGAACAACTTCAACATTGTCTGCGCTACGTTGGGTGGGTTTATCTCGGTCTTTGGCTTAGTGTCCTACTTGTTCAAGGAGAGATTTTATTTGTCTGAAGCATGTTCGTTAAGCACCCTCTGTATAGGTTACCGTGCACACCACTGACAACGACAGTAATCTCATTATTGGCTGGGGTTGTCTTCTCTCCACATGCAGCCAATTTCATAAGGCCTATGGAATATGCACTCGGCTCTGAGCAAAATTTGGAGGAGATTACAATGTACTTCACCAGATTAGTTCTTGGGGTTCAGCTGGTACTTGCCGGGGTCCAACTTCCGAAACGCTACCTGCAACTAGAATGGAAAAGCCTGTCATTGCTGCTGGGACCTGGCATGGCTGCCATGTGGCTATGTAGCAGCCTTGTCGTTTGGGCTATGATCCCTAACTTCCAGTTTCTACACGCTCTCATAATTGGCGCATGCGTAACTCCGACCGATCCAGTACTTTCCAATTCGATCGTAAAAGGCAAGTTTGCGGACAAGAATGTCCCTCGGCCACTTCAAAGGATCATTGTTGCTGAATCAGGGGCCAATGATGGCCTTGGATACCCCTTTCTATTTTTTGCTATGTATCTGCTGAAATACACGGGGATGGGAGGGGCTGGGTATAGCGGAGGCGCCGGGAAAGCCATGGGTCTGTGGTTCTACGAAACCTGGGCTTACACAGTGATACTAAGCGTTGTATATGGGATCACTGTCGGCTGGGTTTCTAGAGAATTGCTTCACTGGGCAGAAGAAAAGCGCTATGTCGACCGCGAGAGTTTCCTCGTCTTTGCTATCGCCCTTGCAGTATGTCTACCACCCGGAAGCACCCAGCGATTACTGACGCAGTGTTGACTATAGCTTTTTATTGTGGGTACCTGTGGCATGATTGGAACAGACGACCTTCTGGCTTGCTTTGTAGCAGGTAATGTCTTTACTCAGGAGTAAAGGCCCTCTTTCTACTGCGGTTCAACATGATGCTGATTTCGACAGTGACTGGTTCCGTCTCGAAACGATGGACGATTCGCTGCAACCAACCATTGATATGCTGCTGAATTTGGCGATCTTTATGTGGTTCGGTGCTGTCTGCCCTTGGTCCTCCTTCCTGAACAACAGTATTATTCCAATCTATCGTTTGATATTCTTGGGAGTCCTGATCCTGCTCGTTCGCCGGATGCCGATCATTTTCGCAATGCACAAGTATATCGGCCAAATCGAGCACCTTCTTCAAGCAGCCTTCGTTGGCTTTTTCGGTCCCATTGGAGTCGGTGCCATTTTCTATCTATCGGTCAGCCGAGAATTCCTACAGAATATCATCGTTGATGGCAAAGTCCGGGATGATGCACAGAAGGTTTCCGAGGCTATTGATGTCGTCGTCTGGTTCTTGGTCATCTGCAGCATTGTATGCCGTACCTTAACCCCTAGCTCCTTGTTGAGCGTAGTTTTCTGACAGACATCCAGGTTGTGCATGGTCTTTCTATACCGTTGGTGAAAGCGGGATATCATCTGCCGCGGACCATCTCCCACGCACTCAGTGTTGGTTCCACGCCTGACGCAGAACCGGTGCCGATCGCGAACGTACAGCATACTCACAGCACTGCAACACAAGACAACAACCGAGGACGTAAACGGCCCAGTGCACCTCGATCTACGACTTTGCAGATAGGCCGGTCCGTCATAAAAGCGCAATTGACGGATCAGCAGCAACTAGGTACAAATCATGAAGGCGAGCCCGAAAGACCTGTAAACTTGGTAGCGCAGGAACCTGACAATGAGGCTACCTTAGGTAGCAATACGCTGGGAGGTACTACGTAGTAGCCATTGATTCATTGGTGCTAGTGTGTTGGCCGCGGAAACTGATCTGCCGATACATTCAACAATGGACCTTATTCCTCTACCGCCATTGTCAAGACATGTCAATCGCACAAGAAGTTTACCATGGTGTATTTTACAATTCTTGTACATTCTGAAGGTCATATAGTACAGTGGAGATTTTCTAGTCAACGTCATTTATGGTTACTGTGATCCTTGCATTGTACCTGGACAATTATAGATCGGCGATAAGCGCCTCTAAAGATATCCAGAGACGAACAAGCTTTAGGACGCCATCGTGATCTTAGTATGTGAATGGCTCAGAACAGTAAGCTTTTGTTCAGTTACAACAAAAAAGTCTTTTCATTCGAATGTCACGACACTACTATGATGGGTCACATGTAGAAAGAATGCTTAATATTCCCTAGGGAAATACTTTTGGGTCTTCGTAAAACTCCATCCTATCCCTTTTTTCTTTTCTTTTACTACACTGCCATGTTATCCTGCACTTCACCGCTAGCATGAATCCACCATACCTCGTCATTAAAGAACATAAGGAATGACAGCGAAATGGTAGAGATAGATAAATCGGAGGGAAACTAGGAAGAATAAAAGGAGTAAAATAGACATTGTTCCACAAGGTTGGTTCTTTCCATAAGAACCAGTAAATGCTAGGATCTTGTTTCGTTGCAGCATCGTCCGAATTCCCCGTTTCCGGACGTAGCAGCCGACCACGTCAAAATCAGATCAGACAACCACCCGCCCGCTGGATCAATTTGTCTATTGCAAAGGAAATTCATGCAGTCGTTATAATCCCATCCCACGCCCACACGTCAGAAACCCACGTGCATCCGAGAAGCAAACCAAGGGCTATGCGAGGAAATTGGGTATATATCAGCGCAACATTCCACCAGATACAACACCGCAATTACAGACCCAAGGAGAACAAATGAATCGGTAGGTAGATATGTCATCACATATAGAATTGCAAGGAGACGCAAGAGGATGTGGAGAGTGTTCAGCCTAAGTTGCAAAACACTCGGTAGCAAGAAAAGAGGGGGGATATAAACCAAAAAAAAAAAAAAATTAGGCAATGAGATGCAAAGCTGCAAAGATGACCCAAATCACCAAAGACGACAAGCTCCAGCTCCATTGGTGACCAGTCATCTTAGCAAGCGCGCATAGATTCGGACAAGTAGTCGGTCGCCGAGATTGCTACAACAAGCAACCAACACAGAATGCCAACTAAGATACTCTCATATGTGATAATTCAATATCAGACGAAGAGTGCCATCAGACATAATTGGTATAATCAAACGTAGAACAATCTGCCACAGCAGATAACAAGGTAGGAGCAATGTATGTAAGTCGAGAATTACTAGAGTGACCTTTGGCTTATATCTTCTTTAAGGAGTTGTCGACATTTCCTCCTGTGCGCTCCTCATAAATCATACAATGCGTTCGTAGAACAACAGGTATGCAACCTTATTGTCCTTGGACCCGTATCGTCCAATTGGAGTCCTAGTCCCGGAAGGTGCTTTAGACGTCGCTGGAGCTCCGTTGGTAATGGCTGAAGTGGACTTTTTGCTTGAGTGATTACTGGAGCCTGTTCCATTGACCTGACTCCAACCTCTCTCATTATCAGACTGATCCAAATCATCAATTTGCTCATAGATATTCGTATTGGTGTCACGCTTATGTTGTTCAAGGGCTGCCGCAAGCACCTTGGGATCTTCTTCGCCGCCGGCTTCCGCGACATCCTCGCTTCTGACACGGCGAATGACAGTGTCATCAAGGCGAATCCATTCGCGACCATCCTGGCGACGGACGTCGACAGTATAATGGCCACCACTTGCGTTTTTGCCGTGGTGGTAGATGACGCCGATCAGTCGGTACTTGGGCAGTCCACCCTGGGCCATCATGATATTGCGCCTGTTAGGAGGTAACACTTCGCGAGGGATCTCCAAGTCAAGAGGATATCCAATTTTCTTCCAGATTTTTTGGGTCCCTCTGGTAACGCTGTCGTACTGGAAACGTTTGAGGTGAAGAATAAGAACGGGTGGTAGATTCTCAATGAATATCTGTTTCGTTGCCGTGACATTCGGGCCACGCGAAGAGTTGAAATCTCCTTGGATACTCTCCGGTTTTGTCAGTCCTCTGAGAGCATCGACAATATTATTGATCTCGGGCGAGCCAATATCCAACTGTAAGGGTTGGTAAGGCTCCAAGGTCACAGAAGTCTTGTTCCCAGGAACTTTGAATTCAGACCGAATTTGCCCACCGAATATCCTCATGATAGGTGATTCGTAAGACATGTGACCAGAAGATCTTGTAACCGTAGGCTTCTGCTTATGACCAACCTCTAACCACCCATCACCAGACTCGTCATCAACTGCAGATGGCTCTTCGCTCAGAGATGCTGCACCATCAGTCTTCGTAGATGGCGCATCTTTTGCGGCACGAGCACATTCTTCGTGCATTTCCTCCAACAGGAAACCCAAGAACTCTTGAGCATCTTGTTGATGTCCTCGCTGTGTGTTGGGATAATTAGTCAACTGAGCATATATTGGCTGAAACAAGGAAGAACGTACGCGCATGTCTCGAAAGCGCGGCAACTGCCGAATGACCTGGTAAACGAACTCTGGGATAAAAGAATCACCGTATTGCTCAAGTTCGTTGGGTTTCAACCTTAACCTCAACTGTTCCTCAGAATGAGCAGCATCAATAACACGAAACTCTTTCATAAACATAATCCTAGCAGATTATGGGTTAGTATCAATCATTAGGCAAACAGAGCTAGTGATACTCACAAAGCATCAATCATTGGGAAATCACTCTGGAAACTATGTGATGCTCGCCGGCCAATATGGTCCAAGAACTGATAAAAAGGTACACAAGAAACCAAAATCTGAAGAACCTGTTGTGTTCAAAAAGTCAGTGAGGAGTCACACATTTGCAGTGATTGTCATAATAACGTACAGAGTTCATATAGCACATGTTCCCGGTATTCACAAGTCCCCTGGGCTCAAGAAACGCAGTCTTGTCGCTATACTGGGAGACATCATCTCCCATGTTTACCAATACATCTGCAAGAGATTCACTCTTATGTTTTACCACACCGTTCGATACAGCAGATGGGGCACCAGTGACGCCTGCAATCTTCGATTGGTTCTTGGCTCGAACCAGGTCCGCCCAGGACTTTGGTGCCGTACGAGCGGGAGAAGGTGGTTTGGATGAACCCTCCGAAGTAATACCCTCTACCTGTTCCATTGGGTGCTCGGGAGAGCTGGCTTCAGCTAGCCCACTTGCGACATTGGTAACTGCTCCAGACAATTTCCGTGTTTCAGATGAGTGGCTAGTATCATCTTTGGTCCCCTGTCGCGGAGCACCAGGACCCGGGATAACGGGGACAACAGGAACTACAGGAATTGCTGGCTTTGATCCCTTAGATTGCGACTGAGGACGGACAGAAGGTTGAACAGCCGAAGACGGGGTGGTGGGCTGTGTGGAATTTGCGACCGACGGTGCAACAGAGAGTGTTGGGGTTTGAGGTTCGGACGGACTCTGGGTGCGCGGCTCTACACCCTTCATCACACCTTGTCTTTCATCATGGCCATCCTGCTGGGCATCCTTTGCCGGCAGTTCAACTGAAACAGAAGACTGAAGGGCGCGGCTTTTTCGGCGTCTGCGGGGGACTCTGGCGGGGAACGGACGGTCTGGAACAGAGAGCCAAGGGAGCTAGAATGTTGGTCAGAAATCGAGCGCTATGCTATAGGAGGCGCCTCAAAAAGCTTACCGGCGCACGGAAAGGCTTCACGGGGGTTGGAACCGTAGGAGCCTTCTCGGGAACTGAAGCAGAAGGCGAAGACATGATAGGGCTAGTCGTGGGGTGGACGGGAAGGACGGCAGGAGATTGCATTGGCATATTTATCGGAGCAGGCGCTGGTCCAACAGGAGGAGACATGGTGGACTGGAGAGGAGTTGATGCCCTGGCATGCATGGGGAGCGATGGGGGTGGGATAGGAGCCGGAGCCATAGCAGGTTGAGGCGGGTAGGTGGAGACATACATCGGTGCGTACGGCGGCTGAAATGGGCGTGGATGCGGCTGCATTTGAGGGTAAGGAGGGAACCAATGAGGATATTGCTGCGTATAAGCGGGAGGAAGATGGCCATTCATATGAGGAGGATATCCCATATACGCGGGAGGAGAGCGCATATTAGGGGGGCCTGTAGAGTAAGAAATATCTTGCTGCCGCCGGGGAGTAGGCATGGGTGGCTGCCCATGGGGCATCGCGGGCAGATGAGGGTTCATCATGTCTAGGCACGTCGGGAAGTCGCCTGGACTATTCAGCCACGCGTTGCCTCAATGGGAGCCATACGATGTAAAACGGGGAATCCAAGATGATGGGGTCTTTTTAACCCGTCTATGCGGCCATCCTATCTTCCAGGTCGGTGACCGTGAGTTAAGATTGTAAATCGTCGGCTAAAGCTTGGCGCTGGTGGTCCTGTGGAGGCCTGAAGGGCTCATCAGTTGGGAGATGCGCGATTGACTGAAAGAGAGGAGAGTGAGAGACACCAACCTGATCCTGGACACTTCGTAACAATCGAGTTATAACTGAATATACCTCAGACAATACCCGAGGAACCAGCAAAGCGAGGGAGGGGAGGGGAGGGGAGGCGAACTAGACTCGCGGCAAGCAGAACAACGGGGAAGGGTGCGTTGGAGCTGAGATGAGATGATGTTTTTTTGGGCGGGTGGCACGTGCCTGAGGCTTTATATGCCGCCAAGAAAATGACATACTCGCCCCTCCTCGAGATTGGCGCTCATTTCTCTCCCTCTCGTTCTTCAGGAGAAGGATCAGGAACCCTGGTGCTTCTCCTCGCCTGGTGCTGCCCCTCGGGGTTCTCACTGTGATGATTCTGCCTATCCTTATCTTCCGTTATTTTATATCTTGACATTGTGAGTCTGCTGCGTCGACGGAAAGGCTCAATTTCGCCGCGCCATCCTTTCAATCACTGCTTTCCACTTTTCTCCCCGCCGTAGGAAAAGCATATCTTATCCAATCGGCTTGGAAGCAAGAAATGTCGTCCAATTCTGGCCAGAGCCCAATCCCTTCGAAAGCAGTCAACATCCCGAATCAGTCAGGATCTACGACATATCACTCCGCTTCCACGTTTGATAGCGGTTCTCAACGACGCGCAGGAGGCTCTGGCAGTTTCGGAGCAGGCTTGACATCGAGGAATACAAACACTCCGAGAAGTAACCAGTCCCGGAAAAGTCAACATAAGCGACAAAGGCGCCCTCGTTTACTAGATGATGAAGAGTATAGCGAGTCTGTGGGTTATCCCTAAGTCATTTCCACAACTTCCACCGTTGGCCCAAGCGAGTTAACCAGCATGATAATGTATAGGCCATCATGAGATCGACAAACAGCCGAAAGGGACAAACGTCCATCACTCATCTGATGAATTTCTCTCTCCCCCCTCGTCCTCAGTATCAGCCCCCACCACGGAACATTCGTCGATATGCGTCATGGGGATTAGGGTCCGGACACCATGCAATGGACAAAGCTCGTTACGTCCATGCGAACTACCGGTTTATTGTGACATCAAACCGAGGCTACCATGCACAAGCAGCCAACGCTGACGTCCACCTGGACTGGGATTCTGTACTTCAAGTTTTAGTCTCGGCTCAGACTCAGTCTGCCAGCTGTCCAATCTGCTTATCTACTCCAGTAGCACCTCGAATGGCTCGTTGTGGTCATATATTCTGCCTCCCTTGCCTTATCAGATATATGCATTCGACCGATGAAGACAGCTCGTTGCCTGAGAAGAAGCCACGTTGGAAAAAATGCCCTATTTGTTGGGACACGATATATATCACGGAAACACGCCCTGTAAGATGGTTTCGTGGTCAAGATGGTGACCTACCTTTTGAGGGTGGCGATGTTGTTTTGAGGCTAGTGAAAAGAGAACCAAGGAGCACTCTGGCACTGCCCCGTGACGGTGCTGAAAGTATTGGGCCGGATGAGGATATCCCATGGTTCCATGCCGCCGAGGTTGCTGATTATGCTCGTATTATGAAAGGAGGCGAGGACTACATGGTAGGCCAATATGACAGTGAGATAGAAGACCTCCGTCGCCAAGAAGCAGAAGATGAGGTCTTGTTCGGCGACGAGACAACATGGACCCAAAAGGCTATTGCAGTCATCAATGACGCTAAAACAAAGGTGAAGGGAATTGGCAACCCGCCCGGTATCTCACAGCAGCCTACAGTAATCAGCATACCAAAGGATTCTTTTCTTGCTTTGTCACCGGCTGATGAAGTTTCGACACTTAACAAATCACAGCACGACCTTAAATCCGGACAAGTCACCTCTACTGAGCCGGTGCAACCAGATGTCAGCCCTATGTCAGGCATACATAGTGAAACGGATCGTATGACAGAGGCGTTAAGTCATGTCAGTATCAACTCTGTACCTGCCGGAAAAGCCAAACAGAGAGACCCTGGCACTGATGGGGTCTCAGCGTCGTCCGAGAATGCCAGAGAAATGAATGGCCCTCATCCGTCTGAACACCCATTCTACTTTTATCAAGCACTACCCCATTTCTATCTATCGCCTCTTGATATCCGCATTCTAAAGACTGCATTTGGCGATTATTCATCATTCCCTGCGACCATCCTTCCTCGCGTTGAACACATATCTACTGGTCATATTGTTGACGATGAGCTCAGAAAGCGGGTTAAATATCTCGGTCATCTCCCACAAGGGTGTGAAGTAAGCTTTCTCGAGTGTGACTGGCGGGATGTGGTTGGGCCAGAGATCTTAGAGCGCTTTGCTGCCGAAACGGCGAGGAGAAGAAAGAGAAACAGGGAGAAAGAGGCTCGGGAAGAAAAAGACCGGGTTCGTGCTCAGAAGGAGGATGAGAAACACTGGGCTGCAGTTCGTCGCAATAGGAGATCAAGTATTAGTGTTACTGATCCTCTATTCTTTGATCACGATTTTCAACCGCTAACGGGCGGTGCTTCAGGCTCTGGCCCCTCAAATCTTGGTTCTTCAACATCGCCTCCCGAATCCTCACATCCTGCAACTCTCAATTCATCATCAACCAGCCCTCCAGGCGTTCGCACCGTATGGGGGACAGCCGCTGTCCCAACACTCGCACAGCAAGCAGGTTCGCCTCTAGGGGCTGCATCTCGCGACGGTTGGCTTGAGGGGTGGGAAGAGGAGTTGTTGGCCCAACAGGAGCATGAATTGCTGGCTCAAGCCGCTACAAATGAAAACAACCCTTCCTCTTCCGGTGTCGGAAAGAAGAAAAAGAACAAGAAAATCACACTCATGTCGACTAACATCCAAAGAGGCGCCTGAAGGGGAAAATCAATGGTTTGCCCTTCTATCGTGTATTCCATGCCTTTTCATCCCTCTCTGCACTCCTCCCTTCTTACTGCCGATTCACACTTTCGCCTGTCGGTTTAGCCTTGTGATGTGTTATGTTCTGCTTAAAGGAGTGTGGACAGGAGTGATGGTCGGTTATATTGTGAAAGGTATACATATGGATTATTGAACTAGAATTCGCTATGATCCCCTCTTTTTTTTTTTTTTTTTTTTTTGTATATAGCGCGGACGCCATATTATAGAAAGGCATCGTTAAGTGTGGTATCCTTTTTCTTGACAGAACTCATCACGCGAAATAATCGGTGTTAACACCCAGGCTCAGCAACCGTTGTATTGTGTGCCCTTATTCGGTTTGTAATTTATCCAAAAATCCGACCACTCATGGCTTATTCCCTATTTTGAAGTTGGGGCATACGCACTATACCACATAACTACTACTAGCGATTCCGCAGCTAGAATTTAAAACTATGGTGAAGGCAGTGAAAGTCTTGGTGAAAGTAGTCTCGAAAAGTGCTAGGTTCTAGTACCTCTAGTGGTAGAGGTCACCTAATGGGGACGCTGTAAGGATGATAAATGGCCGAAAATCTTACCCGACAAGGTAATTAAACTAAGTAATGGATTGCTGTTCAAAACGTTTCCTCTTTCTCCGTTACTCTGGCTTTTTCTCCATTTATATAATTACACCCAATTGCTCTGTCGCAACAACTCAAAAATTATTCTATATCATTCTAACCATCATATGGTTACAATATCATGACCGTCACGCGCTCTCAGACGGGGAAAACCCCCAAGTAAGTAACTTTTTTGCTGTTGAACGGGGATGGGAAACAACAAACAAACAAAGGACTTGCCACAGTCCTTGCTTTTCACCGCGTGTCTCTATGCTATCAGCGTTTAAAAAATGCGCGCACATTGATACGAACAGTTTTATTGATCAATTGGTTTCATTGCCAGGAAAATGGAGCGTCCCGGTTTCATTGAGACTCCAGGTCGTCGGGTTACTCGCACCAGCGTTGTGGCATCAGAGACAAACACGGACGACACATCCGACTCCACGATCGACATTATGAGGGGACCTAAATCTGCGATTCGTAGACGCACCTCCGGAAAGACCAAAGCTGAAGACATTCCAGAGGAAGCGAAACCAGTTGCGACTAACGGACACGCCATCTCGACCGATAAGAAATCTCGAATTGTCGACGGTTGGGAAGAGGGCAAGGATCCCAAGGTTGATTATAGTGGACACTTTGAATTTGGTGGCTCCTGGGGTGTATTATCTATGATGATTGGGTTTCCAATGCTCATGTACTACATGTGGATTGGTGCCGTCTATTACGATGGCAAGTTCCCTCGTGCCTCAGAAGGACAGAGCACGTTGGCTTTCATCGCCCACTTGGCCAACTTGGCCTACGTGGGTGCTTTTCCTTCTATCAAGGCCTGGACCATCTACTGGGTGTTTTTCCTCTTCGAGGGCGCTTGCTACCTGCTCTTACCAGGCATCACTGTCATGGGCCGCCCTCTGCCGCACCTCGGAGGAAAGCAACTGCCATATTATTGCTCCGCCGTATGGTCTTTTTACACAAGTATCTTGTTGGCTTTGATACTTCACTTCACTGGTGTTTTCAAATTATATACTATCATCGACGAGTTCGGTCCTCTAATGAGTGTCGCCATCATCTCGGGATTTCTGGTGTCTTTCGTTGCATACTTCTCAGCTTTGGCACGCGGAGCTCAACATCGCATGACAGGGTATCCCATCTATGACTTCTTCATGGGCGCCGAACTCAATCCCCGGATGTTCGGAATCCTGGATTTCAAGATGTTTTTTGAAGTCCGCCTCCCTTGGTATATCCTCCTTTTCGTCACTATGGGTGCTGCAGCCAGGCAATACGAAGTCTACGGCTACGTCTCTGGAGAGGTAGGGTTCCTTTTAATGGCGCATTTCCTGTACGCGAATGCCTGCTCCAAGGGCGAGGAGTGCATAGTGTCAACCTGGTAAGCCCTGATTCTGCTAGCCGCAAAGAAAAGGATTGTCAGCCGGCTGACACTGATACAGGGATATGTACTATGAAAAATGGGGGTTCATGCTAATTTTCTGGAATCTTGCTGGCGTACCCTTGAGCTACTGTCATTGCACGATCTACCTTGCCAACCATGACCCGGCGACCTATCACTGGAACCGTTACTTCCTGACGTTCCTCTATATTGCATATCTCTTTGTGTATTGGGTTTGGGATACTACCAACAGTCAAAAGAACCGTTACCGTCAGCAGGAGCGCGGAACTATGGTCTTCCGGAATACGTTCCCGCAACTTCCATGGCAAACATTGGAAAACCCGAAGACCATCACGGCTGAAGATGGCTCCAAGATCTTGGTGGATGGATGGTGTAAGTGAACTATACTACTATTCTTGAGTACGAATGACAGATGAATTGAGCTGACATGTGCACAGATGGCAAAGCTCGTAAGATCCACTACACGTGCGATCTTTTCTTTGCGTTGAACTGGGGTCTTATCACTGGCTTCAGCAGCCCATTCCCTTGGTTCTACCCTGTATTCTTTGCATGCATGATCTCTCACCGTGCTTTGCGAGATATCCAGCGCTGTCGCAACAAATATGGTGAAGCGTGGTTAGAGTATGAAAGACGGGTTCCTTATCTTTTCATTCCTGTAAGTTCAATCTCACTGAATCACTGGCCGTGGAATATGTGGACTGATCTGTTATAAAGTACGTGTTTTGAGAAAACAGCCATGCATGCAAAATGCCACCTAGCTACCTTATTAGCGGGCGCGTTGCGAAAGGCTGCACTTACGGGTGGTCCGGTCCACCTCCCAGAGTTCTCTAGTTTCTATGAGGATTGGTTGAGTATGCTTCTTTATTGTTCACAGGCCGACTCTGCTGTGAATTCCGCTCGTCGCCATTGCCTAGAGCATGGGTGTCCACTTCGATTCCCCCAGCAATGAGTTTTCTTTTATCTTGATTTAGATTTTAATATGTATCTTTCGATGTAAATTATTGGTTTCTATCTTTTGGGACACGTGCTTTTCTATCTTGCTCTATTTCTTTATTAATATCTAATCTCGAAGGGGGGGAAATGTTGTACAAAACGTGGGCTGGTTTTTGGAACTGGCGTTATAGGGCAGGAGACGGGGTCCAATCGATCTATTGGTATTAATTGAGCAATTTACAGCACAGCAGCATCCGTATGTCGTCATTGACCAAAAGCATAGAGTATTCTTGGCTGCTTGAAGATATCCTCTTCCAGTCTGTTGCATCGGATCTGAAGATAACTCTCAGATATATTCAAAACTATGGGCATTACACTGTCTAGGCCAAGCTGAGTATTCTGATTGCTGGCAGCTCCTCCTGCATCTCGAGTCACATGACTACGGGCCTCGATCTTATCGGACAATCTTCCCCGCAGGACCGCTGCTAACCTTTGATATCTAATTGAAAGCTAAATTCTCATTTAATTTAAGTCTCCAAGACATATCAATCAATTAATCAATCACGCGTTGTAATCGCAAATCATCGTACGATTTACGTACGGTCTCAGCTAGAAATGTTAATTCAAGAGTCTTTCCACGATGTGTCAACCAAGGCAGATGGGAATGGAGCCATGCGTGAGGCTTTCTCCTTGCAATTTATCCTTTCAGATCTTTTCAGATTTGAGCTTGGAGGCTCAGATGGGCTCTTTTCGTTGATGAGTAGAGGTCACCGAGCTAACATGGCTGTGTCTATGAAGGTATCTATGTGTTCCATCCCACTATCCCTGGTTATCCAAAGGCCCGATTCCCTGGCGTAGTGGTATTCAGTGAGATCTATCAAGGTATTTTGCTTTTCAGTCCCCAAATTTCTGGTGCCCTAACCTCTATAGTGACTGGACCTGTTTCGCGGTTTGCTAGGCAAATCGCTGGTCAGGGATATATTTGCGCTGCTCCCTCTAGCTATCACGAATTCACCGGTCCAGAGCCATTGGAATACAATGCCGAGGACACGGATAAAGGCAACAAATGGAAAGTCAGCAAGGTATGACATTTGATAACCCGGAAACCTGAGGTATCTGACAGAGATTTCCGCTGACCAGATTACAGAAACTTGCTGCGTACGATGAGGACGCATCACTGTGTGTCGACTATCTCTTGTCACTGCCCACGTGCAATGGTCGAGTGGGCGCGACGGGTATGTGCCTTGGCGGTCATCTTGCGTACCGCTGTGCGTTGGATAGTCGAGTAAAGGCGGCAGTATGCTACTTCGCAACAGACATCCATAGCAAGACCCTTGCCGCCGGTAAAAACGATGATAGCTTAGCCAGAGCAGAGGATATTAAAGGAGAATTGATAATGGCAAGTGTTTCCCGTTCCACACGAAACTAATTCTCTCGAATGGCTTTCGGCAACTTGGTCCTTTCTCTCAAGAAAATCCATCTGTGCAATAGTCTAATGGGAAGTACTAGATCTTCGGGAAAAACGATAACCATGTCCCACCGGAAGGAAGAGACTTGATTCGCAGAACACTTCATGACAAGGGGGTCTTGTTTAGCTTTTATGAGGTGGCTTGGGCTCAGCGTACGTTGTCCATTGTATTAAGAGAAATAATAGCACTTGAAATTACTCCGACTGACATTATTATCCGATAGACGCATTTATTCGTGATGAACTGAGCAAGGGACGATATGACCCCGCCATCACCAAGGTTTGTTTCGAGATGCTACTCGAGCTGTTTGGACGGACCCTGAAACTGGATCTGGGTGAGCACGATGGCAAGAAATTGGAGATCGAGGATGTATGTTGAAAAGCTCGTATAACCTGTAGAATCGCAGGAGTACGCAGTGGTTGCGTACGAAGCTGGACGATTGCCATTGAAGGACCATGATTGACCCTCGGTTCGTACTCATGTCAGGCTTCTGAAATGGTTGAAATATCCTCCATCGAGGAGCGCCTCCACAAGGAAATCCTTGAACCTAACGTATGTGTGTCGGTATAAGCGAAGCAAGGGACGACCTAGCTCCAGGAAAGTAAAACAGCAGCTAAGTAGCTGAGTAGGTCCAAGGCAACATAACCACGATATACACTGCAGTGCAATACAGTCGGACACATTTTCTTGGGGAAAAAATGCATGTCTTACAGAAGCGTCGTTGTGGTTTGGCTCCATTGTGCGCGTGGCTGGATTGCTCTCGTGGGTAGGTACATGGCTAACGTAGAACAATTTGATGTCTTGGGGCAGGATATGCCTAAAAAGTTATTGCAGAACGTAAATCATTCGTGTCTACTCCGTACAGAGTCCTAAGAATCCTTCCTTACCTATACCGGAGTATATCGGCATTGAGCAAGACAGATAGAGTTATCTTTCCAATAAGGGAACCGGAAATTGTTCGCTACTATTGCTACTACTCGGTAATAGGGTTAGATCCAATGCTGCATGTATGACTGGCCCGACTCGAGTACAATGAAGACTAGGAATATTCCTAGTAAATACTGACTCTGCTAATAGCAAATACATCCCTCTGGTGTTGAGGGGGGTGGGAATTGAAGAATACGTCGTCTCTGTGTAACTCCATCATTTACTTTGTATGAACGTAAAGAAAGAAAGAAAGAAAGAAAAAAGGGGGTGGGGGGAAATTAAAGCCAGAAGGGCAGACGGTAGGATATCCCTTGGTTGAGATGTCATAGTGGCGTGCAGCGGCTTGTAGTGGGAGCTGAGGTTGCGATAAGTTCCCTTTCATGGAACCGTTTCACATACTCGCACAAAAACAAAAGCTGTGGTTCCAATGTTACCATTCGGTTGTGTATTTCCCGAATCTTGATATACTAATATGATTCGAAGAGTTCGTTTTCTTCGAGTAATATATGATGCCATAAATGCTGAGTAGTTACCGAGGCGTAGTTGAAGATCCTCACCTAGGTACCGTTGAGAGCTACTAGCAGATACCAAGTAACCAACATCGAATAGTGCACGGTGAGGTTCTTATTGGTAGAAACACCAGTGGGTTGCTTGGTTCCTTAGTGTTCAGGCAACCAAAGTACCAGAAATAGAAACTGGGGAAATGGTCCATCACGTCGGACGGGAACCTTACCTGAGTCCAGGGACACCAACTATTAACCATGGGTGAACCAACATCCGATCTATATGTAAGGGTGGAAGGGGACGAGTTAAGATCTTAATGCTTCATCCACCACTGTGAAGTCGATTTGAACATTCTGAATCAATATATATCACCATCAACTGATGATCATAGGCTAACCAGCCTCACCAGCCTCGCGTGGTGATGGGCGGGAGGGCCCAGCCAACCAACCATCTTCCACTTGTGTTCCTGAGTTGCATCTTTGCTGCAGGGTTAAATTTTTTTTTTTTTTTTTTTTATCCTTCTCAAATCGGCGAAGAATAAAGTATCAAATTAGTTGGCTGGCAACTGGGTTTTGCCCACTTTTTCATCCACTGGGTCTTGGGTCTAGTCTTAATCGAGACGAACCATCATTCTTTTAGTGCCATTTTGCCGTATTGCGCCTATGGAAATTGTTGGTTAAGAATTACCACCTTCCTCTTCCTCCTGCAGCACATCCATACCTCAGTTATTTTTCTTTTTTCTCTCTTCTCTTTTTTTTTCCCTCCCCCTCTTTCGACTTCCAGGACCAACACCGCCATCGTCTTCTTCTCTCTCTCCACAAGTCTTCTACATTTTCCTTTCGACCTGTTCAAAACCTGACAGTTCTCTCTTTGTACATACATACAGTATACATCGGTCCCACACACAGTACATACATCGCCTGCTCTTTCGGTTGCCCCGGTATCTTGCTAATTTGCTCGGCCTCGCCGTCTTTTACTTCCTAATTTGTCCATCTCTCCACTCGTCTCGTCACGCTGCAGACGTTATTGACATATAACTTGACGTGTCAAAAATCCGGAACATTTTCCTATTAATTCGTGAATTCCCTTCCACATCATTGAAAAGACGAAGGGCGTTGACGAGCCGTCCGAATTAAATCAATACCGATAATCATCAGCAATCATACCGCTTGTTCTGTGCCTCAGATCTGCGCCGGACCGATCGTAACGGTCCTCAGCGGGTCCGAGGATATCGACCAATTTAAGCCCCAGCACTACCACGCCACCAGCACCACACCGCGCCCACTTTCTCTTGCTTTCCTACATATCTCGCATGATCTCTCGTTTGAGCGTTTATCAAAATTATGGGCTCGACGCAATTTGGGAAGTTCCACGTGAGTTCGCGACAAACGCCAAATGCCGGCTCCGGAACTATGCTGACCGCCGATTCTCCATCCATTTTAGGACTTCTGTCGAGATTCTACATTACCAGTCTGCAACGTATGTGAAGCGACTTTTCCCTTGCTTTCTAACGTCACGCCTACTTAATTGGCAGGGTTGTCGTTGACTTATCGATCCTCCGTCTAGCTTTTCGTTGACAAGAACCAACCCCCTAATGATGCCTTCGGCGGTTGTCCGCTCACGGGTATTACGCTTAGTGGTAATCGAAATCTGGGAAATCTAGGTATGAGATAATGATAAAGCCCGTGCAGGATGATACGTGCGATTTGAGATTTAACACGTTGCAGGCTCTATCTTACTTGCCTTCATTGCCATCCTAACATCGTTTTTGCTGCTATGGAGATCTGAGCGAAAACAGGCAGCAGTGGGAAGAAGGTACACAGTGAAATTGAACAGAAACAAAGACAATGGCCAGCAACTGATTTGGGGAATATCATAGAGAGATACAGCTGTTCTTGCTCGGCTTCATTGTTATCGAAATCTGCGAAATCTTTAGCGTTGGTGCTTTCCCTCTCGACGCAGCGGTCCGGAAAGTATGTTTGGATTTCTTTGCCCAACTATAACCAGTTTGGAATTCTAACAGTCACATACAGGGATTTTCTGCAGCGCACATCGCCGCGATCACCGCTACATGTTGGGTGCTATTGTTGAACGCCTTGGTGGGCTACCAATTTCTCGATGATGGCACGCCTGCGTCGCTCGGTCTCATCTCAGTGTCCGCTTTGGTATTCTTCATTGGCACGGGCTATATTGCTCTGGATACGGGATTCAACTGGACCGGCGAGTTCAAGCCTGACCCGTCAACCGAGTACCGAAACATTGCTCTCTATGTGCTCTACCAACTTTTCCCACTCGTTTGTCTGGTGGTATTCTTCGTTTTGGAGGCCGTGTTGGTGATCCGGATACTAGGCGAGTCCCGCCCAATGCGTATGTTTACCTTCTTAAACCTTCTGCAATGTTAGACAACCATTCTCTGACATCAAAACTAGTTTACTTATCTGGTGCTGGCTTGCTCTTTGCTATCGGTCAGATTTTCGAATATGTCATCAGCACCCACCTCTGTCAGGCCACGAACGGGAAAATCAACGGTGCATTGTTCGAGACTCTGTTCACCCTCCTATCAGTAGTTATGATATGGGTCTTTTGGACCAGTATCACCGAAGACGACTGGCCCATGCCAACGGGACCACCCGGCGGATACAACTAGACGATTCATCTACTTGTTCGTTCAACTACTTCAGACCGAGCTTTCGTCTTTCCTTGACCCATATTACTCTACAGCGATCCTTGCCCGACTATAGTATTAAAATTAGCTCACGATCCTTACCTCCAAATATTCGGTGCCTATACTCATTTCCTGAACTCCTGTTTTTGATGCTCTTGACAGAGTCTCACAGAGAGACCTGTTATGATACCATGCTGATACTCTGTTCTATATTTTTATGCTTCATGATATTGTTTGACGTGCCTCGGCGTGAGTATGCTTGTCTACGATCTTACTGCTTCTTTCATGATGTGGATGTGATCTGCTTATCTTCAAAAGCATCTGGTCACTGTTGGTGTATTCCCTTTATCGTTAGATACCTATTTGCTTGTAATTAGTGCATGCCTTACGCTACATAATTGATCCTTCACCTTCAAATCATTATACGTGTGTGCCTCTTGTGTTGTGGCCCGTTCGAGGCTAAACTGCATCACGACCGCTTCATCATCAACTCGACGCGCTCCTTCAAGTGCTCCCTAAATCCGAATATGGACTGTGTCTATTTGAAGCTATTTAGCATATGAATATAGTAGAGTTAATTTATATACAATGCCTTCCGAGAAAGCGTCAAAGCCGGTCAACTGTCGCACAGAAGTGCGGAGGATAAACGCGCGGGCGAAAAGTTCGAAAGCAGTGCAAAGAGTAACCACTGAATCAGTATCCTATGTTTTGCTGAAAGGGATCACTTGCTGCTCGACGTTCCAAAGCTCTTCGTCATGGTAGGCGCGGGGTATACATTCTGTATTGTTAGAAACCAGTCTAGATTTGTCAAAAATGAAACGGGAAAGACAAGGGAAATAATTCGATCGGCCGCAAGTAGAGTACCAAGGCAAACTATCTCTATAGTCGGACTTTGACGTCGACACAGGGTATCGTCCACTCCCGTCGTCCAAGCAAACTGCGCAACCACTCCAGCCCGACCCCAGTCCATTCCTCCTGTCCCAATCCGCCCATTCCTGCGGCGGCCGAGGACCCGTTCAGCGCCAGACGACGTTGCGCCTCGTCGACTACTACACCCGCCAGGGTCTTTGTCGTAGTATTCACAGTCTCCAAGATATAGCCGGCGACTGTCTCATTGGGAACGACCAAAGAGGCGCTCGGGTCGGAAGAGTAGCGAGGTGCAAACCAGTCACCACGAAGGTCAAAGAAACAGCGATCGGACCAATGACAGGATGAGATAAAGAGGATTAGAAGAAGAGCTGAGCAGTAGATACATGGACGATGGAGAATGTAGGTCAGAGTGACGAAGGAGACAATGAAAAGCGGGGAGGCATTGGTCGGGATGAATAGGAGAGGTAACCAGCTATATAAAGGGTAACATTTATTAGTACTCGGCCTATCGAACAGAAGTGATATGGATATTGCCGGGTAGCCCACCTTCGTAGACAAAACATGTTGAGATCTAGCTGATAGCTATGAGACGTGCGTCGAAGATACCACCGATCAAAAAAAAGTTCCGTTGTGAGAGAAAAGAGCGGGACGGAGATTCAGTGGCGAAGGAGAGTTCAGAGGCTCTGGGCTTCACAGCAGCTGGGAAAGATGGAGCAAAAGACACGGTATACAGATTGAACACTTTCCCTTGAGGTGAGCTCAAATAAGTGGATAATAACCATCCATCAAACCATGCACTTGTTAACCATCGGCGCTGTTGTTGTCGTTCTGCTTCCTTTTGAGGGTGTTCCAGCATCATCGGACGGAAATAATACCGTACCATCAATACGTCACCTAGTGTAATTCACAGCCGCACTCTAGCCACACACAGAGCCACATTGGGCCTTTGCTTCCTCTTCTCGTTTGATGATTTCTGTTCTTCTTCCTTCTTGAGCTTCTTCCCTCCTCCCTCAATTCTTGTATAATAGTCGGTCCTTTGGCTTCGTTTCATCGGTTGATTGTCTCTTATCATTTGTATCTCATTCTTTTATCAGACCAGATTCTACTGCTTACTCTCCTTTTGGCTCTCGAAAGAGAGCTCGTGAAAAGTACGTTGTTGGAGCTTGGATATCGGTTGGAGGTCGCCTTCACCGCGGCGAGTGACAGAAATGTCCACCCCCAATGATCTCCAGGCTCTGCTCGCGAGCATCAGGCCACGTCCTTCTCCGTCGAATACGCCTGGCCAGGATGCTCCCATGCAGTACCCTCAGCAGTACCTGTCCGGATTACGCCCCCAGCAGCCACCTTATGATGGGCAGAGCTTTCCTCATCCCCAGCTGCAACAACATGGTTACCGCCACCCATCGGTCTCGTCCACCATTCACAGTCCCTCCCCAGTGAATACTCCGCCTCACCATGGCTCGGACATACTCAGTCCTAATGCTCCAACGTCGCGTGGGGAGATGTTTCCTCCCCAGCAGCATCAGCCGATGCCCCAGAATCCCGATCGTGCTGCCAATCTGCTTAATCTGCTGAAGTTCAACCCGTCTGCAGCATCTCCGGCTTCCCAGCAGCCATCGCCTTTCGCGTTGGAACAGCCGAAGCCGTCTCACAGTCACGAAGTTGGCCCAGAGGCTACGAAGTTCCACGCGAGAAACATCTCCGCGTCCGATCTTGTTGCTACTCTCTTCGGCCGACAGGGAGCCACGGCTCCTGTCAAGCCTGCTGGTGCGCAGTTTGGTCAACCTGGACCCGCCGTCACTGCTGGTGAAAACTCGGTTGTTCCCACCGCCGAGAACACCCAGGAGATGTTGCTTCGCTTGCTCAACCGCCCCAATCCAGGCCAAGAAGCTTCTGAGGGACTGGTGAAGCCAGTTTCTCAGCCGTTGACTTCTATTTCTCCCCAGGAGTCTCCTATGACCGAGATTATCTCGGGAAACCCTACGATAGCCTCTGTTCAGGCTGTAGAGGAGTCTCTGGCTCTAGGCTCTCCCCCTGAGGAGATCATGACCGGGAAACCGGATGCTCTCGCCTCTCATCAGGCCAAGCCTTCTCCCTCTGGCAAGGAGACCTTGTTCACATACGTCAACCCCTTCGATCAACTTGCCGCTGCTTCTCCTCGCAAGGGAACTCCCCAGCCGAAGTCTCGGAGTGAGAGCCCTGCCGTAGAGGCCACGGGAAGCAAGAAACTCATCACCAAGGAAGAGACCGCTCAGGAGGTAGCGCGGGCCAAGTCTCCGAGCTTGGCAGAAGAGCAGAAGGAGGCTGTGTCCCAGGTAGTTGATAACCTCGTCAGCCAGATCGTTCGCGACGTTGATGAAGCGGTCGCCAAAGCTTCCAAGGAAGAGAGCAAGCCAGTTGTGCTGATGACTCGGGAAGAAGACACTCAAGAGACCCTGTCGTCGATCGCCAGCCACCTTCGGGAGACCGCTGCTGAAGCCAGAGAAGCTGCCCAGGAGAATGGAAATCCCGGATCAATCAAGGATACTACTGCTGATACTTTTGCTGTGAAGGAGACTTCCAACAATAGCGGCGGTGATGCTTTAGCTGATAGCTGGGAGAGTGCTGAAGATAGCGCCCAGAAGGAAGAGGAGCGTATCGTGCCGGTACATAATTTCCCCTTGAAGCCGTTCATTTCCATCTCCGTGAAGGCCCAAGACTCTGAAAATCTTACTACTCTTCGTGATGATGGAATCATGGATATCGCAAGACTGAAGAAGGAGTTCGACCAATTGGATCGCTCGCTGACCTCAGCTACCTCCGATTACATCGTCTATGCCCTGGCAAAGAATGGAGGTATGAGAATAATCCGTCAGGATGATGGAAGTGACAAACAAGCGTTCCGCTCCACCCGCGATCGTGTGTTTAATGTCGCTGTCTGTACCTCCCAGACGACGACAGGTACATCCGACGAACAGGCGGTCCTGGGCATCGGCGTTAGTGGTGCTGTATACTGGGCATTGATTTCGAATGGAGACAAGGACCTCTTTGAAATGGATGCTTTGGAAAGCGAGAGTCTCATCTTCCCTCCGTTCCCAGCCTCAGATGAGAATACTTCGGGTGGCCAGCTGAAAACGCGTGCCAAACGGAGCTCTCGCCATCCAGGATTCTTCGCAATTGGTCGCGGCAAAAACATCTACGTGATCTCTCCGCAAGCTGCGGCAAACTTCAGTTACGGTGTCTCCGGCACACAGCGTACCGTTAATACAGAGAAATTTTTCAAAGAGCGTGCCTTGAAGATCTCTACTGGCAAGGCCGGCAAGGACTTCATGTTTAGTGACGATGACACTGTTATTGCCTCTCTAGACAAAACAGGTCGTCTCCGTTTTTGGGACATCCGTGATGTTAATAACCCCTCTTTCTTCGCTACCGGACCCAGTCCCTCAGAAGTCCGCGTCCCATTGAACACCTTTGTAACCGGCTCTCCTGCTGAGAAGTCGTGGCCAACATCTGTGCTTTTCATTGACAAGTTGCGCCCTTATGTGAAGTCTATGGCTCTTCGTTACGTCTTAGTTGGTCTTAAGCAGAATCACACCTTGCAGCTCTGGGATATTGGGCTAGGCAAGGCTGTGCAGGAGCTTAAGTTCCCTCATGAGAACGAGTCAGATGCTATTTGTAGTGTCGCATATCACCCCGGATCCGGTATCATCGTTGTTGGACATCCTACACGCAACTCGATATATTTTGTTCATCTGTCCGCACCCAGATACAACTTACAGTCCATGTCCCAGGCCTCGTTCATCAAACGCTCAGGTGAAAAGGATGGCAGTCTTCCCAAACCAGAATCGACTGCATGCATGAGCGGCATTCGAGAGATCTCGTTCGCTTCGAAGGGTCAGCTGCGGAGTCTGGACCTTCTTCCAATCAACAAAACAGCCGGAGAGGAGAACGGGTTGTTTGAGCTTTACGTTATGCACTCCCGGGGAGTAACCTGCCTGAACATCAAGAAGGAAGACCTTGGTTGGAGCTCCGATAACAAGATCATCCGACCCGTTAATGCCTTGGAGCAAGGACTTATTGACATCTCCGAGCTTCAAACTTTTCCGGCGTATGTAACGGACGATCCTTCCATCAATGGTGACGCTGCGCCCACTCCAACCAAGACAGCTCCTAAGGAGATTGCTAGGAAGACCCATGATCTGGGCGGCGAAGCCAGCGCTGTGGCTAGTGCTACTGTTTCAAGGACCCAGTCCCCCAGTAAGCCCGCTCCAAAGAAGAAGGCAGGGGAAGAGCCAGCTGAGTCCGCAACTCAATCCAATGCCGGGGAGAAGCCTGAAAAGAAGAAGAAAAAGAAGGGTACAACTCCTGTTGAAGCGCCAGTTAAAGCAAAAGAAACGAATGCTCCCTCCGTCACTAGCTCAAGTGAGGGCCTTGCAGCCGCGACCCAGGCTCAGGCTGCTGTTGAACAGCTTAATGGAGATGTGTCAAAATCGATCACAACCAGTGCTGCGCCGGTTAATGCCAGTGGCGTCGAGCCGAGCGACATCTGGAATAAACACGTGGAGGTATTGCAAACCGGTGTGTCTGCTGAATTTAACAAGAGCCTTGGTCGGGAACTTGAAGGACTGTACCAACGCTTTGACGAAGAGCGACGCAGCTGGGATGCGGCTTCCGCAGCCAAGCAAGATCAAGTTCTGCGGTTGGTCTCTGACACTCTTTCTAACAACGTCGAAAAGAATCTCGCACGCATCGTTTCGGGCAGCATCCGGTCGGAAGTAGTACCTGCTTTGGCAAACCTAACATCGGCAGCTGTCGGTAAACAATTGGATAATATTGTCGGTCAACAGATAGGGGCTTCCCTTCCTCGTGAACTACGCCAGGCTCTGCCTGACACTGTTTCCCGTGCTATCCAGCAACCTGAAATTGTGAAGGCCCTGTCGGAAGCTGTGGGTCAGAAGCTTTTGCCTGGTCTTGAAGCCGAAATATCAAAGGCCGTTCAACACACGGTCACGCCAGCTTTCAAGACTCTTTCTACACGTATTGTAGAGAAGGCTGGGTCCGACATGGAGAAGCAACTACAGGCACATCTCAGGCAATACGAAGTTCAACGTCAGAATGATGCCGCTAAGATCGACCAGCTCACTAATCTTGTCCGTGGTCTGTCAGATACAGTGGCTTCAATGGCCGCGGCGCAGACTAGTTTCCAGAATGAGGTTTTGAAGCTTAATCGCGACGTGGGTCAGCAAGGAGACAGACAAGCTTCGCAACAGCCGACGAGCGCCATGGCTGCTACACCTAGCGAGACACAGTCTGCCGAGGACGCAGAACTAGCTGAGATTGCTCGGTTAATGAGCCAAGGCAGATTCGAAGAGGGTTCAGTCAAGGTTTGTACCCGTTTCAACATACTTCGAAGAGATTACTTATCGTTATGCAACTAGTGGCTTCAATCCAACCAGCAAGCAGATTTATTTGACAACCTCTTCATCAGCTTAGACCCAGCCTACTTAACCGGCCTCTCCCCTATTGTGACGCTTTCCATTGGAGTTGCGGTCACCTCCTCTCTGCAAACAAATGTTGCAGAACGCCTTAAGTGGCTGGAAGTTGTTCTGCAGACAGTAAATCCTATGGTATGTACAAAAGTATTAACGCATACGGATCTTGCTGACATGTTTTAGGATCTGGACATTCGGGAAGTTGCACCCAGGATCATGGATATTCTCCTCCAGCGACTGGATATCTTGTACATGTCTGTCGCTAAAAACGCACCACATGACCCTGTTATTCGCAAAATCCCCTTCCTTTCGCGCCGTGCTCGAGAGCTCCGTGGCTAGATCTGTGATCTACTCACCTGCTGCACTTTTTGATGCCGTCGTACGAGGCCGCAATTGAATAATTCACTACCTTTGGTTTGTCTTATGATAGTCACGCATATTTAATGCATTTAATGGCAGAAAGGAGGGTGATATCTGTGGGCAATGAAAAAGAAACAGAAAAGAGAGAGGGAGAGAGAGAGAACAGCCAGTTAATTTATGAGGTTTCTCGTGCCTGGACTCCTCGGATATCGACATATGGCAAGGCAATGGCTTATGGATGAAAAAGAAAGAAATGGAAAAAGAGAAAACGATAGTGCTTCCATCTTGACATTGTCAGGACATTATTGGTGGGCGGCCTTGGGCATACCTATGTTAGCTCTACAAAGGGCTGTTATGGCTGAGACGAGCAATGGCTATGACAAGATTGATGCATATTAGGCGAATGGTACTTTTAATGATTTTGTCTTTGACCTGGATGGTGTAGATTTGGCTTCAGTCATGTAAATTCTGCGTGATTCTAGACGTCTTTGCCCCTTGGTTTCTCTTAGGATCAAACCCACTTCACACCAAGTCTATCCGAACGTGGCCTCTCCAAACTCTAGGCCAACAACCTGACTTCGCGGTAAATGAAGGGTTCCCTTTTATTGTACGAAGACCGTACCACCGATAGTACGTAAACACCGTCAGCTTACATGGGTTTGATTAGTAGTACAACCCTGGCCCCTCCTCCGCTTGAACCCCCCACGAACCAAAACACTCTCAAACCCATCCTCCAACCTGCTTCTCCCTTTTAAAGGATATTCATATTGCACCATGTCAAGCCCCATCAGCTTAACCCCCCGATTTGAGATCCGCCAACTCGGTCCCGAACACCAAGACTGGGCCAACGCAATCGTCATCCACAGCAATGTCTTCTGCTCACCAATCTGGCCCAACGTCTACCCGACGGACAAGACCAGGCGCCTTTACCAAGGCTTCCTTGGCAGCGAGTACCTAATCGCGCACCAAATCGCTTCGGGCCTCTCCTACGGCGTCTTCGACAAGGAATACAAGTACAAACTGCCCTCGTCCGAGCAAACCGGGGGTAAACTCCACTGGGACCTGAACGATGAGACCGCAACCAACGAACAGCTCATCGAACAGATGGACTTCCCACTGGTCTCGGTAGCGATGAGCTACAACGGATCTAATCCGCTAGATCTCGACCGGTTGAAGCCGCTGTTCGGAGTGCTGCCTTTATTCCCCCAGGTGCTGCAACGGCTGGTTGACATCGATTCTCGTGGTGAGGTGACGACGCATGAGGGGACGTTGATGAGGAATGGAACTTCGACGAGGGCCGATTACGAGGGGTATGGGCTGATGAAACGGACGGCGCATTGGCTGATGCGCGATGCGGCTAGTAAGGGCTTTAAGGGCATTGAGATTCCATGCTTCCATGATGCTGTTATTGGGGTTTGGTCGAACCCACCTGCTCCCTTTCGGGGGGAGATTGTTGCCCAGCTTAATATTAGGGACCAGGAGGGGGTGGATGAGGATGGGAAGGGAATCAAGCCTTGTGCTCATGTGGATCAGCGGATTGCTAAGATTTATGTGACGCTTGTTTGAGGGTGTGCTAGTCTATGATGGGCAGAGCTGGATCTTGAGATTGGGAGGTTGTGAGTTATTAATTCCTGAGGATTTGTTTCAATAGCGAGGAAGCATTCGAGCATTTGGTTGTATATAGCGGTTATCATTGATACTGTCATCGGATTTAAGTTCTATGTCCCTCCCTAATTCGTAGATCGTGTCTCCGGAGGTCTATATAGTACATGCTGTTTTCTAATCTTGTGTAGGTGTTATGCGTGAAAGGCCAGGCCTTCCTCAGCACTCTGCTCTGTGACTCCCTCCTCGACGAACTCGAATCCCATAGCCCGCCAGTTCAATTCTTTCCGCCAGTGCAATCCATAGTACAACCGGCCTGACTGGGGCTCGGCATGCTCAATGGGCTTTCTATCTTCTGACTCGTGCTGATTCTGATCCTGCGTTATTTCAGAGTTCTCGTCCGCAGGGTCCGACACTGGGACTGGTGCAATGACAGGTTCCGATGCCAGACCTCCTGTTATCATCCGTCCTTGTCGGGGAAATATAACCGCTCGAAACCGCGAAAGAAGAAGGCCCATCGAGCAACAAATGCAAGGCTCATGTGTCAAGTACACGTCAAGGTCCGTGCAGAGGTAGCCGCCTTGAGCACGCGAGCGAAGTCGGGGTTCTCGCAAACTGTCGCTAGATTTGGGGATGGCTCCGGTATCTGTTTTCTGATACTTTCCCGGCACAGGCGATGAATCATCGGAGTCAGCCAATAGCTCGGAATGAGAGACGTTCGATTGAGAAAGGAAAAACTCCTCTAATCGATTTAAAGGTATATTTTCGTTAGACTCGTTTCCATCTTGTTTACGTCTCCCATCAGCAACCAAGTCCGCGGCGCGCATTAGCGCGTGTAGCTCCGGTCCGCCTTCTACGTCTGAATTATACTTCTGCACATTGGGATTGGGCCCTGCACCTAGCTGTCGTTCTGATTCTGACATTGCTCCGGCCTCTCGGCGTGCGTATCGTACGTCACCTGCAACAGCCACAATGGCATCGGCCCAATGGATTCCTACATTCTCGTTGGTCGCACCAATCTGAGCCTCGAGTTCTGGATCGACAACCACTGCGCCAACCCTGCGTCCTAGTCCAGAAACCTCTGCTTCATCGGCAACCTTGCGCGCCAGGGCTAGATAGCGTCCTGCCTTCGGCTTGATGGAGTCAAGAACACGGTTCAAGGTTTGAGGAGGTGGCGCAAGGGTAGCTCTAGGGGTCGCAGGGTTGAAGACGACAGGCCACATGGTTTTAGACCATTTCTCAGCTTGTTCAGCCGTCAAGGGTGGCTCCAGTGGGACGCAAATAGTCTGGAGTTCAATATTCCCTACCTCCTCAGTCGGCTCGGACGGGATTTCTGATGGTGGCGCAAAAGGAGCCAATAGCTTCTGAAGTGTTTCTGCTTCGGGTAAAGGAGGTGTAATCAGAGTGAAAATGGTCTGTGTCGATGGCTCTCCCTTTATAAGGGTGGATCGTAGGCCATCGGGTAGCTGGGTATGCTTTGCGAAGCGTCGAAGATGGTTCAGAGGACGAGAAGGATCGCGAGGATAGGCACTATCCAAAGCCCTGTTTACTACCGGTCAATGTACTGCCCAGGTAGTGATTGTTTCAAAGTTGCGATCAAAAAAAATCATTAAAAAAAAAAAAAAAAAAAAAAAAAAAAAAAAAAAAAAAAAAGAAAAGAAAAAAAAAAAAAAAAAAAAAAGATTACTTTATCACTTTCGAAGCACTTTTCACGCTGATTTCTGCTACATATGCATCCGCTGGGAATTGTTAATTGCGCCGCCAGTTTCCACCCTGCCGGTGGGGAAACGAACCGAATTCTTCACGGGGTCGCGCCTCTTGAACAGTTCTGACAGGGATTACCTCTCCAGGAAGTGGCTCTACGCCGCGGAGTATCTCTTGTACATCCATTGGGTCGTACATGTTTTGAAATAATCCTTTGGGTCGCGGGGTATCGACTTGCTAGCGACGGGGAATTTGGGCTGCTCAGAGAAGAATAATGTGTAGGAGCTAACAAACTTCGTTCACAGCATGTTTCTGGCCTTGCAACGGCGGAAATTGCATTGTTTCTGATCGCCCGGGTTCCATTGACGGAAGGACTGATAGAGAAGTCGAGATCGACATGTTTCCATGGATCGCAGCAACCCTGTACCCTATGACCTAAGCCCTATCCTCAGCTGTTTCGAGACTAGCCGGTCTATCGCCTGAGGCAGGGAGGAGCGTCATCATTTTATACGGCCTTCGGGATTGATCAGCCTAATCATAATGATTGGATGAAAACACTACTATGATTTGCACGACCAGTAAGATTCAGCTTTAAGTACCCTAGTCGTATGCACACATTGTTTCAGGGTAGTAGGTACAGTGCTATAGTAGGTACTTTCCTTGACGCCGGTCACAATAACACCAATATAGCTCGATATACAGCCTGAAAACATAGCAAAAGAAATGGATGCGACGAAGAAAAACAACAAATAAATGAACCGAAAACATGAAAGAAATGGGGGGGGGGAAGGAAAAGAAAGAAAAGAAAAAAAAAAAAGATCCTCCACCACACTTGGATTTATGTACTAGCACAGGCATCTGTCTGTACCTTTTCTTTTAACGTAATATGTACTAAAACAACAGGGGATATCGCTGACCCCCTTCATAGAATTTTAAAAACGGTGACCAATGCTGCTGCATGCTATGCAAGTAATCTCAAACCTCATCTAGGTCGAGCAAATGGTAAATAGAAGGCATATGTTGCAACGAAACTCATTCCTTCAAGTTTCGCGTAGGATCTCGTATCCTTCACATCTTTCAACTAGACTCTGGTAGTAGTCTTCAAGCACTTCCGGCTGAGGAACAATGCGCCACTCTACGCGGAATAGAAACTCTAACTCAAGAAGAGCCAACTCCGTCATACTTATACCGCCCACCCGAGCATAGGTCTTATTCGTCCAGAAACTATCGCTCAGTCCTTTGCTCGCAACTGTTGCACTGGCAATAAGGAATCGGTGAATGGTGAGACTAGAGACGGTAAATGCTGGATAAAGAGCGCAAAGACGGTCGATATAATACACCATGCTCAGCAAGATCGGGGGTGAAAGTGTGGCATGAGTGGTCAATCGCTGGAGGTAGTCATTGACGGAAATCCGTGGGGGAGATCGGGAGTGAAAGCGAGTCAGTCGACCTTGGTGGAGCGGGATTTTGTCATTGAATCGAATGAGTTCCATCAGCATGCTGGAGATTAGCACAACGATATCCCGAGGATCAGCCAGTTCATATTGAGCCGGCAGCAACTTGACTGTGGGATTGGAGGGACGCAGCCGCTTCGATTGCGAGCCCTCTAAATCCGTGCTCCCGATCCCGCTTGCAAGCCCACCATTAGCGACAGGGTCGTTCGGACTGTTACGCTTATTAGACCCTGTGCCGGTGCTATTTGGAGCGGGCATTGAGGCGGCCACGGGATGTTGTGTGGGAGCGGGAGCGGAGGTCTGAGCTTGAGTTACAGCAGCAGGGCCGTTATTGTGGGTATAACAAGGGGCACCTGAAGGATTTGTGTTGGTATTGGCGGCGGCGGCGGCTGCGGCGGCGCTTTCAGCGGTAGACGCGGCAGTGCTGTTTCCGCCCCCAAGGGAGGTCAGCCCAGCGGACATGCGACCGCAAGGGAGATCCCCTGAGGGCCCCGGAGGGGGCGAGGCAACGGTGTGTCGATTTAGAGCTGAACGAAGCTCTTCGATAGCCACACGGGAAGAACGAGGAGAGAAGTGACTACCGGGCGCAGCTGTCGGGTTACCGGCAGGCTCATAATGCTGGTTATGTGAAATATTCGTTGACGAGTGACGAGGAAGAGGAGGAGACGAGAGAGAGGGATGAGGGCGAGTGGGAGGAGAGGAGGGTGAAGGGCGAAGGGCGGAGGAGGGAGAGGGCGATGAAACTAGCATCTCCGCCCAACGATACCACCACGTGGGCGCACGACTGAACGACGTGCAACGGGGTTGGCAGACGCTGCGAAACCTTGTGCTGCTGCTGCTAAGAATGGCCGCGTGCCCTGGCGCATCGTGATCTGCGGGGCTTCAGCTCTATAGAAGAAGCTGAATATAGGAAGCGATGAGGAACAACTATTTTAACAATAGAAACTGTTCCAAGGAAAGAAGATGGAAAGAGGGGGAAAGGAATTAACGGGGGGGCATATTTAGGTAATTTAAAAAGAAAGAGAAAAAGTAAAAAGGAAAAAATACTTAAAAAAAAAAGAAAGAAAGAAAGAAAGAAAGAGAAAAAAATTCCCTCCAACAATACAGGTAAAGCTGCAGAAATTGTTCAGGCAAAAATCAGGAAATCTGTCACAGACACAACGATTTTCTCTACAATTATCCAATCGGAGGTCTTCAACAAGGGCTAGAATCCAAGACGGATAAGGAACGTTACCGTTCTGATACAATTGAGTTCCCGGCCCGCGATGGTCAGGACTGTCATGCATTTGTACACTGTGTACAGTACGGAGTACCACCAGAAAATCTATTCAATAAGCGCAACGCACTAAGGGGTAAAAATGGACACCGGATTTCTGCCCGACGAACCCCGTACACCGTAGAATATCAGGAGAGCTTGGGATAGTTCATCCTCGTATAAAAAACATCCCATCCATGCCATTTCCGTGGGTCAGGTGCAAAGAGCAGATCGAGGAATCTTATGCCACTATAGGAGCGACCTTCCGTTCCTAAATCTGCAGGTTCAACATCTATCTCTGCAATATACACTGATACCTTGCCTATAACGCCCCTCAGACCAACACCGGGTAAAGGGTCAAGTACAGGGTTTTGGTCTCACGGTGAACACTCCCGGAAGAATACTAAAAGTGAAAGTGAGACCCTTTCGATCAACCCGCCCGTCAGTAAAGGCTGCTGCTATAAGGCTGAATCACATGATGAAACTGACATTGGCCCATATCCGGAACTCGGGGAAACTGAACCCCCGCCTGGACGAGTGACATCACATGACCTGGGGAGCCGAAAGCGGTGACTCGACGGTATCGGCATTACTTTCTGTAATGTTGTACTCCAGTAAGGGTAACGCTAACCTTAAAGGAAGCTCCCAGCAGCAACATCTCATACAAGGAAATCGGTCGGATGCCAGCTTCTTTGAATCGGTGTCGAGGGTTTACCGTTATACATCGCTTCATTCTCTCTTCATTGTCTGTTCCCATAGTCTTCGCCTAGCTCCTCTTGCGTTATCTTACAATAATAGTACATAACGACCCCTCCATACGCTAGGTACTGTATGTACTTAGTTGCTCATTAGACGCCATTCATTCGTATACCATCGCCGGCTACGACTTACCTTGCTACTTGTACAAAACCCCTCCCCTGCATCAACACTTCGTTTCGGCAACATCTATCTCCCCCCTCCCCTTCTAATCCCCCTCGGACTATTCCACCCGTATTCTAATTCTTTTCATTCACTACTTAACTCGTTTATTTACCAAAGCGGTCTGCTAGACATCCTCCCACGGGAGGCGGTGATTTCTGACCATGACTCGCGCTTCAACACCTCCGATACTTCTAGAACTTCAAAGCGCAGATTCCTTATCGTCGCAGGCTTCAGCACTTCGAACCCTTAAAAATGAGACAATTGGCCATGATCAACGCAAAGAAGCCTGGATCCGGTGGGGTATAATCCCCATACTAGCCAAGGTCCTTGCCTCCAGGCAGACTAGCGGGAAGAACACCGAGCTCAATGGGCCGACCAAAAGCCAACACCCATCGAGTCGCAATCGAGAGGAAGATGAAACGTGTCTACAGGCAATTATAGTACTTGGTAGTATAGCACAAGGTATTTCTCTCTCACTGGGAGTCCCGTCCTTCGCTCTGGCTCAGGAACTGATGACCATTCTCAATCAGGCGGTGCAGCTTTCCTTTCCCCTATCCTGTCTAGCGGTATACTCTCAATCCTCCTGTCTATATTATCATCGCCCGATTGCCCTCAATCTTTCGTTCTCCCCATCCTGCGAACCCTGAATAACATCGCGGATCGGCTACCACTGCAAAGCCAACAGCAATGGCCAAAAGATACACGGTTAGCCGATCTGCTCTTCTCAGACGAACATATCAGCTGCCTGTCACGTATTCTCGGGCAGGAGTATGGCACTTATCATGCGCAGGCATCCATTGAGCTTGCTGCGGCCCTTATCGGAAAGCTTTGCACAGAGGAGACCCATAAGGCGATCCTGGCCGACTGTGGCGTGTTGGATGCGCTAGCTGTGAAGGTAGCATCGTTCGTCGTTGCTCAGGGCTTTGTACTTCCAGGTGCGGAGGCACATTTACAGGAGTCTGGCTCTCTTGGTTCTCTACCTCCCTCTGCACCTTCAAGTGCCAAACTGGCTCCGATCCTTCGTGCTACCACAGTCATCATTGAACATTCTAAATGGCGTGCAGAGCATTTTCTCTCATCACCCGGAATAGTGACTGTTTTCCCCAAGCAGGTGCCTGGATTTGCCCCTTCTGATATCAAGACAGGCCCGTGGGGATCGACATATTTTTCAGGCTCAGCTGTGCCACGCCACGCCGGGGCCAGCCCCCTCGAGCATCTCCTACCATCGGTTCCACTGTCTCAAGGAAAAGCTTCTGCTAGTGCTACCAATTTTCCACCCCTTGGTCAGCCACATGGACCCCAACGCCGGCATAGTCATTCATTCCCAACCCCCTTCTCGATCTTGGAGGCACCGAACTCCGATGACGATGAGAATGCTATCGTCCCTTGGCTTCTATATACCATCCGTGCCGAGTGTGGCATGGTGCGGTTGATGGCAGCACGTCTGGTCACAGTTCTTTACCGTCTAGGTCTAACGAAGAAGCTTCGAGTCTCTATGCTTTGTTACTTGTTGATTCCAATTCTTATCCGGATGCTTGATAAGGACTATGAAATAACTGGCGATGATGGTGTCCAGTATGGAGGACTAATTCTGTCCACTGACCGTCTGAAAGAGGAAGCCCCGGCGGTGCTTGCTACACTGGTTATCGACGATCAAGAGCTACAGAAGCATGCAGTCGATGGAGGTGCTATTAAACGACTGTCTCAGCTCCTGAAGGAAACCTATAATCCAATTCAAGAGAACGCCAAACCGATGTGGCATGTCGATGGCGGGGGAAAGGTCGAGACTACTTGCACACAATCAGCAGAGTGTATGCTGGGTCCTCCAGGATATTCTCCCATTCATTGTCATGTCATGCGATACCGGGAGAACATTCTCAAGGCCTTGGCCGCTCTGGTACCTTTCAAGGATGAATACCGCAAGACTATCTGTGACAATGGGGTAGTCCCCTATATCATCGATTCGCTCAAACCGTGCCCGAACGATCCTCGAGATACATCGAATCCGAAAAACACCGCTGCTGATGGAAATCCTACACCCACCCTATTAGCAGCTTGTGGTGCTGCACGGATGCTCACTCGCTCGGTTAGCGTATTAAGGACTAGTCTGATTGACGCTGGAGTAGCCACTCCTTTATTCGCCTTGATTCGGCACCAGGATATTGAAGTGCAGATTGCAGCAACCTCAGTTATATGTAATCTTGCGCTGGACTTTAGCCCAATGAAAGAGGTAAGCTCATACACTGGCTCGGTGCGCGGAGGTTGTACTAATGCTTTCCAGGCAATTATATCCGCAGAGATACTTCCAACATTATGCGAGCATGCACATTCTACGAACACAAAGCTCCGGATTGAATCACTTTGGGCGTTGAAGCATGTGGCTTATAACTCGACCAACGATGTCAAGATGAAAGTCATTAATGGCCTGGGACCTACGTGGATCCAGCAAATCATAACGCAAGACCCAACTAGTGCTCTAGCTAAACGAGGCATGGATGATGAGATGGAAAGCGGCATCTCAACGGGCATGAGTCGAGCCAACTCCGCAGGCGAACAAGTGGATCTATTGAATCCTGTCGAGGACACACAGGAACGCGATGAGGATATGAAAATGACCGATACCTTACCGCCGTCTAAGATGAGCTTAGAGATGTTCCTCCCCGATGTTAGCCGGCGTCGCAAACTTGCGCTCCATGGGGACCTCGATCAAACTACCCAAGCACGCCAAGATGATATTGCCGTACAGGAACAGACTTTTGATCTCTTGCGTAATCTTGTTTGTGGCCCGGGTGCATCCGAGATGATTGATCATTTGTTCAAGGAGATCGGGCAGGATCTGATATTGGATGCACTGGCGGATAAACTACGGCCTCGCACCATCCAAGTACCACATAAACGAGAATCATCTTCCCACAGAGCTCTCCAAGTTCCAACAGAGATTTTGGTGGCAGTCACGTATGTGATCATCCACCTCGCCGCTAGCCTCCCGTGGCACCGCCAACTTTTGGTCTCACACCGTGATCTCTTACGTTATCTCATGGGGTACTTCGAGCACGCTAACCGGGATGTGCGGACAAATTGTGTATGGGTAGTAATCAATCTCACATACGAGGATGACTCGAGTGATCGAGACGGCTGCCGTGAGCGAGCATACAAACTGCTCTCGGTTGGGGTGATGGACCGGTTGAAACGCTTAGAAGAGGACCCAGATCTTGATGTCCGAGAGCGAACCAAAACAGCCTTACATTTGGTAAGGACCTTGACCCAGGCCTAATGGTTGTCAACCTTCTTCGACCTCTTTTTTATTTTCTTCTCCGGGTACTCTTTTGCCGTCTTCCGTTTAATTACGATCTCTTGGTTGTTTGTTTCCATGCTGCATGGACAGGCACAGCTCTATGAACTATGGTCGGCGTTGGGATGGTTGTATAAAGATCTTGAAAGGGTTATGATAAATGTACATGTTGGCTTCTGCGTACAAAGTTTCTTCCTCTTGCTCTTGTTTCTTTCCATTCCTCTTCCATCCTTGATGACTGGGAAACGTTTGGGGCTTTTTCCATTCTGGAATATCATGCATTCAGCTGAGCGAGTCTGGTATTTGCATGGAGTACTTAGTATCTATGAGTATATATGTATGTATGTACATACATACCTGTATGTACCTATTTTATCTTATCGATAAGATAAGAAGTGGGACCTGACCGGATACGTCATCGGAACGGCAATGGCTTGAAGCATTTCCGGCGAATCAATCCCCTGGCAAGGAACGAGTCCTCAGGTACATAACGCCATCAATTCCCGTCCTCTTTTTATCTCCCAGGTTAACTCACATAGCATCTTCTTACCAAACAAGAGCCATGGCCCCTGTCCCCGCATCGCTGTTGCGTGCTCTCTCCATCTCCGATCCCTCCAAAGCCAGCTTGTCCACTGCTGGTTTGGGGTCAGGTTTCACCAGTACAGGAGCCATTCGAGCAACAGTACCATCTGCAGATGGACATTATGAGGAAGAGAGACGATACTTTGTCAAAACATCCGCAGATGGCAAAGCTGCTGAAGAGATGTTCCGAGGGGAATATGAGTCCTTAAATGCTATAGCAACATCCGTACCGGGATTTTGTCCCCGCGCTCTAGCTTGGGGCCCTCTGGAAGAAAGCAACGGAAGGAACTTCTACCTAGCGACTGAGTTCCTGGACCTGGGGGGTGGTGGCCGGATGGGCCAATCTCTGGCTCAAAGGCTAGGAAAACTTCATTCGACCCCGGCTCCGCTGGATCCTGAGACGGGGAAACACCGGTTCGGGTTCCCCGTGCCGACCTTCTGTGGTGATACTAAGCAACCTAATCGATTTCACGATTCATGGGCAGACTTCTACGCCAATGAACGGCTGATGACGATTCTCGAAACCTCGGAGAAGCGCAATGGCCGAGACGCCAGTCTACGAGATCTAGTGGAGCGGACGGCACACACGGTAGTACCCGCCCTTCTAGGGGATGGCCATCTAGGCTACGACAAGAATGGAAACGGAGAAGGTATTACACCCGCGGTTGTTCATGGGGATCTCTGGAGTGGCAATGCAGACCGTGGAAGGATTGTGGGGGGTGGGTGCAAGGGAGATGAAGAGGTGGGCGACGTTGTCTACGATCCATCAGCATGCTATGCGCATAGTGAGTATGAGCTGGGAATCATGAAGATGTTTGGAGGCTTTGGGCCGGCATTTTTCACTGCCTACCATAAGATTGTCCCTAGGACTGAGCCGGTGGAGGAGTATGAAGACCGGGTAAGGCTGTACGAGCTGTAGGTTTATTTTTATTTTTATTCTTATTTTTTTTTTTTTCTTCCCCCTCGTTCAACCCACGCCCACGGGTTTTCTAACCAGGTCAGATATCACCATCTAAATCATTACGCCATCTTCGGGGCTGGGTATCGATCGGGAGCAGTGTCAATCATGCAGAATTTAATCAGGAAATATGGGGATTAGTCGAAGCAGTTGCTTCTTGGCATCTTTTGGGGTTTTTGGCGTGGCAGATTCCGGTTTCACATACCGTCGTTCTCAACTAGATAGATCTACATAGTAAAATCAACCGGCATTTGTCCTTGCCTCCGAGCGAATTAATAATCTTGTGATCCGATGACACCATCATACATACTGACTCAGCATGGTGAAGTAATAACGCAGTATTTAAGGAGGACATAAGTCATAATTACCCCCCACATCTGCCAACTTGCACTTCATCTCTCTTTCCCTCTCTCTCTCTCTCTCTCTCTCTCTTGGCCGCACTTGTATAACTCCAACATGGCCCCCCTTCCAGATGCAGGAGTCCACCCTGACGCAACGGGGGCAGCCAAAGTGTTAGTCGACAATCACCGTGCGGAGCAACCATTGAAGCTGTATGCGGGGTGGTTTTGTCCGTAAGTTTATTTTAGTATCAGCTTGTGTCTATGAATCCGTACGATAGGCAAATTTACTGACTTGAACGACAGCTTTGGTGTGTCTCGCTTGTGAACCTGATGATGATATGCACGGCATGTCTAGTAATTGCAATCTTGGCTAACCTCTTCAAGTCCAACGAGTTTGGCTCGCGCTAGAAGAGAAACAAATCCCTTACCAATACATCGAAGTCAACCCCTATCACAAGCCCCAGTCGCTTCTCTCACTGAACCCGCGCGGTCTGGTGCCAACATTATCTTGCCTGGTCAAAGACGGGGTTGCCCAGACAGCCAAGCCCCTGTACGAATCCACAGTTATTCTTGAGTACCTCGAGGAGGCCTATCCAGATAGCTCTCCACGCCTCCTCCCAGCGGACCCCTACGACAGGGCCCGAGTACGCATCTGGATCGACTATGTTACCTCGCGGATTATCCCAGCTTTCCATCGATTTCTTCAATACCAGCCCAAGTCAGGAGGTGAGGACCCAGCAGCTGGCTTGGAGGGACTAAGACAGGAGTTCCTGGGCCACCTCAAGGAGTGGACTAGAGAAATGCATGCCGACGGACCATTCTTCTTGGGAGATCAGATTGCGCTGCCAGATCTGGTACTCGCCCCATGGGCGGTCCGGTTGTGGGTCTTTGATGAATACAAATCGGGCGGGCTTGGCATCCCGGCGGAAGGCAATGGGGGGGGGGATGAGCTTGTTTGGCAGCGGTGGAGGAAGTGGCTAAAAGCGGTAGAGGATAGGAGAAGTGTGAGAGAAACTACGAGTGAGAAGGAGTACTACCTCCCGGTCTATAAGCGGTATGCGGACAATGTGGCTCAGAGTGAGTTGGCGAAAGCTACCCGTGAAGGGAGGGGGGTGCCGTAAATTCTATCTGACTTGGAGTCAAAGAAACATGGAGGAAACCTAGATTTACTGTTTCTAGTACTACTTGTACTACTCCGTACAGCATATATATATGTTCAGCCGCACTAGTAAGATAATTGTTATTCACTTAACCTGCGACCCACAGCAGCAAACAGAATTGCAGGAACCATATAATACAAACTCCTTCACATTATAATCTTGCACCTCCTACCCCTTCTTTAATGGAGACTTGTTCATGAATATGTAGTATCTATGACTTTTGTTCAGATGCTGTTTAAATAAAAACAGCGGAACAACAGTTTTTCCGCGCATTACACGTGACTCGAAGTCGTCTCCAATCACGCTCCTCCATCCCAAGGCTATTATTTCATCCTTTCGAACATCACCGTCCGGTTGTTTGGAGATTTTAGTACCATTCGCAAGTATGGTGCCGGAGAAGAAGGATGGCTCGAACAATCAAGCCGCGTCGGAGGCAAGCATACCGGAGCCGCCTTCCATTCATCCTTCCTTCATCCAAGTAGCCAAGCCGTACATATTCGAGCAGACTATTCAACAATGTATTGCGGCTATGGGCGTCAATCCCCTACGTGAGGAAGGACTGCGCCTGCAGGGAGTAACGTGGATTGACAATGTTCGCCGAGTGTTATACTTGTATGTATTCAGTAGCTTCTGCTTGACCATTCCATTACTCGTCATTCACCAAAAGAAACAGCAACGTGCTTTGAAGAGAAAGAGAATATGCTAACGGATTAGACCTATCCGTACCTTCAACACGGCTGTGGTGTATTATCACAAATTTCGACTCGTTCATCCTGACAGCGAGTATAATTATATGGTAGCTACCACCCCTACGCACCTATGTAGGTAAAATCATCTGACTGTCTAGGATGCTGCTGCGGCTGCATTGTTTACCGCTTGCAAGATTGAGGACACATTGAAAAAGTCCCGGGAGATTGTGTGCGCAGCATATAATCTCAAATTACCACCTTCAGAACATATATCTCCTGATAATCCAGTAAGGTTTGCGTTTGCATTGCGCTTGGTCCCATGCTAACACTTCTAAGGTCTTCGAAGTACATGCTAGAGGTATCATTGGATTGGAGAGGCTTATGCTTGAGGCGTCAGGCTTTGATTTTCGGACACGTCACCCGCAGAAAACCCTGATCAAGCTTGCCAGACATTATGGCCTTACGTCGCAGTCGCCGGTGTCTAATGTGGCATATCGCATTTCGCAGGACCTCTATCGTACTTTTGCTCCAATCAAGCAGACTGCGTCAACTATGGCTTTTACCTGTTTAGAACTGGCAGGCCGTCTGTTGGACCAGCGCATTGAGGCGGTCGAATTGGGAGTAGACTACGAGAAGTGGAAGACCAGCCGGGAAGAAGTAATGGGTAAGTGCTCCTCGCAAATGCTCTATACTGGGGCACTCACTTATCGTATCAGAAACCCTCTTTGACCTACTGGAGCTGTATACCCACAGTCGTGGCTCCACCTCAGTTGGCCCTCATTTCCCAGCGGATCGATTCCTCACAGTTCGTATCCCATTGAACAAAGAGGCAGAAGCCCAAGGACTCCCTCGTTACACACACTGGGCCAATGAGTCAAGAGACCTAAAAGCTGCTAATGGCGCAAAGAGCGGCAAGGAGCCCGCCTTGGAGAAATCAGGCGCCAGGCTGCATCCGCTTACACCTGTCGCTGCCAACGGGGAAAGACCCAGAGCCGGCGAGAAAGGTCGGGATGGAGCCGTACGCTTTATGCTCGACACAGAATGTGCGGGTGCAGAGAAGGCCCGTGTTTCCGAGTATTTCAAGGTCGAAATGGAGGAGTACGAAGTGGAAGAATGAGCTGCCAAAATCCCCGCATCATAGCTACATTACCCCATACGGCTAGCATACTGCGACGAGTGCAGAACGGGCCGCAGTCTGCACGTCTGATTCTATCGGCTCGCCAGCTACTTTTGCAACAGTTACTGGCGCCGAACAAAAGTACGGCGGCCTCTACCTGGATTTCGCGAGGTGGAAGAGTGGCACTAATTAAGAGGGTACCATCTAATGCTAGGCCAAAAATGCAAGAGGCAAAGCATCCCCGTCACGCTGAACGCCAAAGGTACGATGGGGAAAGCGGAGTGATTGGCTCCTACAATGATATGACCCAACGATTCGATACTAGCGTGCATCGGATATTCCTTGGAGTCTGCCCAATACTTCCCAGTGGAAAGGCACCGTTCAGGATAGTATATATATCCAAGTCACCTGTTCATAGAATACTGGTTAGGAACTTCGTTGAGCTAGTCAGTACAACAGGTACCGCTAGTGCGCATAACCCAGTAATTGATGAACATATATTTCTTATATATGAAAGACTTTACATTGCCCATTTAAACGCCAGTCTCGTTCCGTCAGACAATGGCGGCTTGACATACCAGAATATGATACGGAAAGAAAGAAAAAAAATACAATACCCCCTTTCGCACGTGTACCTAGACATGAACCTAACCTTCTGATCGTACTTTCCCGACACTATACAAGAATGACCCAATGTGAAGGCAAGACAAGAGAACAAGCGTAATGTAAGATAGACGTTCGGTAGCCACCGTTGAGGAAGAAGTTTCGTTTGAAGCTCGTTAAAGGGCTCTAGCGATGTCGAATAACGACCGATTAAAAATGGTATTCTAAAATATGAGTCGCTACTTTTAAGATTCCGAAATTTGAGTAAGTCGGGAGGGGGTTGGGTTTCATCACTGAAAGGTAGAATGGAAATGGCATGGGTCATCATCGAACGTTTCTCATCGGCGCTTGAGCTCAGTGTTCAGACACTCCAAGATCTACACGTGGTTAGTTATTTGATATATAATGAAGTCTCATAAAAGGATATTGGAGGGTACACTGACCGTTTCGGAAACAGTACCCTGGTTGTACAGATACTTGCCCAATCCTCTGACCACCTCCAATTGCTCCTCGACCGTCAGGCCGTTGATGGCGGTCTCAATGACGTCTCCAACAGTAGCTTTGTACACGGCAATAAAGCTATGGTAATACATGTACGCAAAGAAGCCCATGATGAACTGACAGTCCATCCGATCGGTGATACCGCCATGACCCGGGATCGATTCGCCAAAATCTTTTATTTTGAAGGTTCGCTTAAGCCCGGAAGCGAAGAAGCCACCAAAAGGGGCAATTAGGGAGGCGAATGTAGCGAAGATCAAAATATGGAACTGTATGGGCTCGATATAAAAGGTCTTGTCCACCCCGGTCCACTCCGGAACTTGGTACGGCTGGGGCATAAAGGCCGGATTTGGGGTGCATTCCAGCCCCGTCAGCACGTTGGATCCAAGATCATTTACCGGGCAGATGAAGTACTTGTAGCGCATTAGGACATTGGTCATGAAGTAGCCGAAAATTATGGTGCAAATCCAAGCACCGAGGAACCCTTCGACAGTCTTTTTGGGAGACAGTTGGATCAATTGGGTCCGGCCAAACGTGATTCCGCAAACGTAGGCAAAAATATCGTTGGTAATGACCAGAGACGCTGGGAGGAAAAACCATATCATTCCCTCCAAAATGTTGTTCATAACAAAGTGCGCTTGTACGACGATCAGGTAAAGTGCCATGTGAGTCCAAGCGAACTGTGTAAATTGGAACCGGTAGTGTCCCTTCTGTAAAGATGCAACGAAAAAGACAAATCCTACACTCTCGCATTAGAACCGTAAATGTCTGTGCTCTGGTACTCTAGAATAGGGGGAAACAACTCACCCATGACGTAGAGCGTAAAGCTGATGAACCTATGGTGAGTCGCAAGAGGAAGCAACACCTTGTCGACTAACAGGACGTGCTTAAAATAGTAGATGACACTTTCACCGTACAAAAAGTACATGGTTGTGGCTAGGAAATACCAATTCAACGATTTGGTGAAACGGAGATTCTTCTCTTTGCTCGGCACATTGGCAATAGCGATAACTTCCTTGAATGAGATGATTTGAATTGCGGTAACGAGGCCAATGATGTAGATGTGACCTGAGAACATGGCAATAAAGAAACCAAAGATCATCACGAAAGTCCATATTGTGCGGGTAATGAAGGTCTGCTTCTTTTTCTCATAATCGGACATCTGCGGCTGTTCGGCTTTCTGGCGGTGTTCTCTGATTAGTCCCCTAACAACATTGAGTAAGTCGGGCCGCTCACCTCTTCGACAATCGTCTCGGGTTTGGACACGCTGCCATTCTTTGACGGACTTCCGGGTTCAGAAGCGGCATCGCTGGCATCTGAGATACTTAACCGACGAGTTTCCGACGCCCGGTGTGGGAACCTGACGTTCCGACGTGGCTTGGACATGGTGTAAGGAGCCGGGTGGGAGAAAGGAGGATGGCGCGGTACCCAAGCGGTATGCGTGGGGAAGGAGGGGAAAGTCTAGAAGAAAATCTTAAGGGGAACTGGGGGTCGGGACAGGGCCGACAAGGAAAGGTACGACAGGGGAGGGCGAAGAGGAGAAAGGGAGTGAGAAAGGGAAAAGAGAAGAGAGTGAGCACAGGTGATCGTCGTTAATAGATTAAAATTTCATGTGAAATAGCGACCGAATACGATCGGCGGAAGCACGGACAAAAAACCGACGCCGCTGGGTAGGACTCAACGAGCAATTTCCCGTCAATGTTTAATTGACAGCGGTTCAAATTGCAGGGGTGATACTGAGGGAGTGGAGGAGAGGAGGAGTAGGAAGAAGAGGGAGATGAGGTCCCGTGGCCGCAGCGTGACTTTGACCGGCTACTACGTCAGGCGTTATTTTCCCCTACGTTTTTTTTGTTGCTTATAACCCCAACAATTAAAGCCCCATTATCTACTGCAGTCATTCCGTCATTCATACGCCACATTCGCCTTTCATTCTCTCATTCATGGCGATCGTACATCTTAGGGCATGGAAGAAAACGATGATGATTTCTTCTCCGATGATGGCTTCGAGGATCTGCCACCGGGCACATTACTCCAGCTGGAACAGAACGCGGTCTTAGCAAACCAGACTGCACAGCCCCAATCTCAGACTACAGCGGCAATAGGCCAGCCCTCTCGAGCCTTTACTAGTCATAATTTCCAAGCGGCAGCTTCCGAGCAGACCTTCCTCCCCAATGCTTCATTAAATCCCCCGGCGCATTTACACACGGGATTGACCAGCGATTACGGCGCTTTGGATGTAGGGGAGTTGGACGCGGTGGTTCTAGAAGATGAGACGGAGTCGATGCATGGGCTGGATCAACCAGCTGTACCTACTGAGCAGTCTGGCTCCTACCAGGTTGTTGCCAACCCGGAAGGAGAGGGTGAACAAGCTTACCCCGAGGCCATGGAGGTTGAAGAGAAAGCTTCCCACTCTAAGCGTGGTCATGTAGCCTACGCCATAATAAACGATACGGTAACGTCATAGGTCCCTGATCTGCATCACTGCAGCGTTAATTCTTGACAATAGCTGGCAGCGGAGAATGAACGGTACAAGCGAATGATGGAAGAGCTGGCAGCGGCCAGATCTATGGCAGAAACAAAAGCTGGGGAAATTGCTATCATCCGATCAAACCAGGCGAAACTTGCGGAAAACTATGAACGTCAGGTTGCCGCCCTGCGGAAGGCGATGGCTGAGGAGGTAGCTAGGCACAAGGAAGAAGTCGAGGCCGCACGTGCAGAAGGCAAGATGCTAGCCACGGAGAATGCATTTCTTAAGCAAGACCTTGCCGAAGAGTCCATGCGGATCAGCAATTTGAAAGCGAAAGGCCGGGCAGAGGAAAAACCAGCTCCAGGAACACCAAAGAAACACAAAGCCCTGCCTTTCCGCGATGGATTCGATGACGATGAGATCCTTGCCGTCTCTCCCAGCAAATCTACGCGGTATAAGCGAATGAGCCCGACAGTGGGTGATAAACGGAAGCGGAGGCTCAGCGAGGATAGCCCGATACCACTTGACTTAAGCCCACAGCCGGAGCTTATGCATGTTGAAACTGCTGTCGGTGACATGTCGGACGATGCATTAGATGAAGCCATACCGAAACGAGCCGTGCATGTCGACGATCAAAACTCGCAGTTGGTCAAGCGCCTATTGAATCATCGAACATTCCCCAACGAAAACAGTGATATTGAAGTGATGGCTAGATTAACATTCCCATCAGAGCCTCAGCGAACACTCTCGTCAATTCTATTGGAGGAAGTGGCAAACCTTGATATCGGTAGTTATTTGCTAGAATACGCACGGGCTATAATTTCATTATGGTCTCGTGCTCTGCGCGAAAGATTCTTCGAGCCCGTTCCCATTTTCATGGGGATTATGCGGCATGTCTTGGCTCTGGATGCGCCTTCGTCCGCCTCCGAGTTGATCGAGCACCTAGTCCCGCTATTACAAGAGTCGGGGGAAGTTAACGGCATCCCCCGGTTTAAACACTCCCCCGTTTCGCGGCAAAGTTTTGGGCAGGTCAGACAGACGCCATTATCTGAGCTACAGCCTCTTGTAAACTCAACTGAGGCGCTGGGCCTCCTGTACCAAATAGCTTGCTCATGCTTACATATCGACCGCGTGTTGGAGCAATTTTGGCGATTCATGCGCTACGACTTTATCCTGATGATGTTAAACTGCTCGCAATCCATAAGCGACATCGTCCTAACCCTAAACCTCCTATCGACCAGCATTCGCATCGAGTCTTTTGGTTCTGTTCAGGACACGGAGCAGGACCAGGTCGCAAACGAAAACTACATCGTTGATCGCGTGGCGAACCTTCTGAGTGAGATACCACAGGTAGACGAGGGACAGCCCCCTTATATGGCTTCGGAGATTTGCGATATGCGGCTGGAAGCATTGTCTCTTTTGACATTGGTAGCTTTCAATCAAGAGGCCCCCGCTAGTACTCACGGCAGCATGGTCATTGCATCACACTCTACAGCGCTAGCACGACTAATCCGAGCCATGCACGACGAATTAGATGCTTTGTATGCATCACCGCCCGAAAAGGAGTTGCACGCAGCGTTAGTAAATGGGTTGATGCATCTAGTGTACGGGGTGATCCGTCGGCATCCAGAGCACGTCGATCTCCAGTCGAAGCTCAGCCGAGTAACGGGAGGCAAACAGAAATTTTTAGTGGTGCTGACGAGACTCGCGTTCAGCGAAGGGCAGATACTAGAGGCCGGTATCGAGGATGAAACGGTAGAGATGGCCCACGAGATCTTGGACGACGCTGTGAATCCTCAGGAGGCCGAGGCTCTGCTCGAAGCGTTCCCGAGTTCAAAGCAGCAGGAATAGAACAAAGATGAGCAGGTAGATAGATATACAGGGTGGAATATGACAGTAATGATGATACAGGACTGGTACTACTACGATGGCATTAATTTGGGATTTAGGGCTATTGTTAAATAGAGACCAGGTGGGGATAACTTGAAAACACAATAGCCTGCTATATGCGAAGATCTGGCAATTCATTGTAGTACAAACTCAGACAGCCATGGTAGAAGGGGGTTGTGATACAAATCAACTACATTAAGTATTATCCCTCTTCTCCATACCCCCGCTCAAGGCGGAGAGATGATGAAAAGAGAATGATGATTCCACCAAGTGGAACGGAGCCAAAGAATACGCCTGCCAATGACCCGAAGGCCGTTGGACGGATTGTTCCACCGCGCTGTGCAATGCAGGGACCAATCCGTGGTGGACCGCCTTCTTGATCGCAGCCACCCAAACAAGGTAAGTATGAAGAAAAGAAAGAAGAAAAAAATTCAAAAGGGTGTCGGGTATCTGGGGAACTTATAGAAGTGGGTGGGGTCACCAACCCACGCTAGTGTCAAGCGAGACCCTTCCATCCAATCACGAACCACTACCCTACCACTACCACCGCCATATCTCTGTGTTCCTTACTGCCTGACAAACATGGCATTAAAATCAATTGCAAGGTCATGTGCAAGTTATCACGTGCCACATGCGAAGTTTTGGCCGCAAGATCGCTGGATGAACAGCAGGACATAGTATCAAGGTCACGCTCAACCGACTCGCCATCATGAGAAACAGGGCCACTACGCCGTTGAGCAAGCCTGTAAGCTTCCCCTTTGTGAATTCGTCTTCTTGAAGTTTCTTTCTCTCAGCAGCTAATGCCAATCTGTTTAGAAAATCCGACAATCATGGAGCAAATATAACCTATTCAACCTGCAGCGCCTGCGTAACCCTCCAACCGGCAGCAAAACATTTTTCCAACAAAAATGGACCGCTAAGTCCATGGCCAGATCATACCATGGTGAACAAGTCCGCGAGAGCCAATGGGCGCGCATGTTCTCCCGCCGCATTCGCAGCGTCGTGCCCATGAGCCCAGCTAGATTAGCCCAGGACGACGGCTCCGGGATGTCCGCTGGTCGTGGAGCAGGTGTGGAGGGCACCAAGGACTTTCCTCGATTGACACCCTTTACACAGATGACATTTGCTCCTCTGGAGCGTCGATTGGATGTGGCTATCTTTCGAGCTATGTTTGCTAGCAGTGCTAGACAGGCTCGACAGTTTGTTGTTCACGGTGCGGTGACGGTTAATGGGAAGCAGGTATGCTTTTATTCTTTGATTAAGATTAGATGTCGAGGTGGCTTAGTGAGCTAAACGTATGGTTCTCTAGATGAGATACCCCGGTTACCTCCTCAACCCTGGCGATCTTTTCCAGGTCGATCCCGAGCGTGTCATGTATGCAACCGGTGCCCCTAAGGACAAACACGAGCGTCGAGAGGGACGTGTTGCCCGGAAAAAGTCGGCCGAGTCTCAAGAAGCGGAGGCGGAGGTGAAGGAGGAGGGTGCTGTGGAAGATTCAGGAGAGAAGAAGGAAGCCGAGTCAGAGGAACAGGGTCAAAAGAAGGAGAATGACGACCCACGAGAGACGCTAAAGGTCCTGCTGGCCCAGGCCAAGACCATCATGGCTGGCAGCAAGGATGTACTCCCCGCGAAGCGCAAGCAGGAACTCCGTGGATTCCAGAAGGCCGTCAAGCGTGTCCTCTCTCGCGCCGATTCAAGCACCGTTCTCGCTGACAACCTGGAATCGCAATTCTCTGAGCTTATTACCCTCCTCAAGGCCAAGCCTGCGGAGAAGAAAGACACCAAGCGCTCTAAGCGGGATCAGTCTTCCGACGAGACTCAGAACATTTCCAAATCCGCGTCCGAATCTGCTACTGCCAGCGAATCCCAGCCCGGAGAGGCCTTAACTGAGGCTTTCCGACAGGCCGCCGAGAACCCCGAGGAAGAAGTTGACACCTCGGAACTCACAGAAGAGGAGTTCGATGTGCTCAAGCGTGCTCTCGTCCAGATGCGTGACAACCCCATCGACAGCACAAAGCCCTACGCCACCCCCTGGAGGCCCCGCGATTACATGGGTGCTTTCGCTTTCATTCCCCGATACCTCGAGGTCAACCACAACATTTGCGCGGCGGTCTACCTGCGCCATCCGGTGGCTCGTCCCGGCTTCTCGGAGGTGCCGACACCGTTCGGTGAGCCTGTTGGTACAGCCGCTTTCGCCTGGTACCTGAGACGGCGGTAGACAACGCAACGACCATGTAATAATCATTGTATTTTCTCCTTAGGATTTTCTCTTCTTCTTACGTTCTGCGGGCATGTTCCACAGTCATGTATTACTGGGTATCTGGTCTGTTCTTGTTATTTGGCATATGTCCGTTCTCATAGATGTACCTATCTATCTATCGATCTACCTTGTGTTCCCTGCGGGAGGACAAAATCATGTTTGGTGTTGGAACTGATAGCGCACACACAAACCCCCTGTACAATCAAGTGAATGTAAATGCAACCTCAATCTCCAATTCAATATCAATAGTCGTGTAGCTAGACGCTTGGGATCATACATCGTATAGCAATACTAATGGGACTGACAGCCTGATAGACCCGCTAGTTCTAGACCAAACTATGTATATATATATGTGTCATGGGATGGGTCAGAGACGTATGTCAATTACATTTAATACTGGCTGAAAAATACAAAACCAACCTACACCTACCCGCTTATCACCTATCAACGCGGTAAAATTGCAAAACATCGCCCCATTTTTTCATTCCACCACCGATACATAACCACAACCCACTCTAAACCCGACTCGCCACAAACCAAAAAGCAACCGGGGGGAGAGAGAGAGAGAGAGATAGAGAGATAGAGAGAAGAAATCGCCCATCAAACGAAGAAAAGAAAAAAACCCCCGCCAACCCAGAACCTGGATCTCTTAGATCCGCCCTGAAAAGAGACCTAATGTATTCCTGGCATGGGCATAGTCCGAACCATCATGTGGCGGCGAACGCAGCAACGACGACACCGGGCCGCCGACTCGAATCGCCCAATCCCTCGTCTCACTCCTCGTACCCTATGTCGCAGCTACGGTGGATGTCGCGCCCGCATAATGCGCCCCCTGGTGCTTTGCCGACCCTCTCGTCGAATTTGAGGATGGGTGCACCTGCCGCACCGGGAGGAGGGGCAGCTGGGGTTGGGGGTGGTCCGGCTGGCGGGAAGGCCATCGCTGGTCCAGGGCCGAGGCATAATACGCCGCAACATGCGCCGGGGGTGTCGGTGGTGGCTGAGTCGCGAGTTTCGGCGGAATCGATCGAGAGCTCCGATAGCGATCAGTCGGATGCTGTGAGCGGGGGGCGCGATGTGGTGGGGGTGGATGCACTGGGCGATACGGATTATGTACCGTCGCATGGGGACGTGCAGGATTCGAGGAGAGGAGGGGAAGGGGCTGCTGCTGGAGCGACAGCTGCCGGAGGGGCTGTGATGGGGTCTGCGGGGAGGAATAGTATCATGGATCGGGTGCTGGGAGACGACGACATGGATAGTAGCGGGATGGCAGGAGATACACCCCGCAAACATGGCAAGCGCCTGACGACGTTGGAGGAGGTGTCATTGTTCAACATCTGTAATCGGCATGCGGAGGAATTCGGACAGCGCAGTAATCTGTGCAAGTGGTGGATGACAGTGACGGCGGAATTCACGCGCGACCAGGGACATCCGTATTCGTGGCACTCGGTGCGGCGGAAGGTTGAGCTGGTCACGAAGCAGCGCATGAAGTTTCTCGAGGAGCAGCGAGAGAAGGGTGGCTCGGAGAATGAAGACCTATCGAATCCGCGATGGCGTTCAGCAGTCGACGCCTGGATTCCGACGTGGCAGCGCTGGGAAGAGGCCGAGGCACGGCGGATCGAGAAACGCGACTCGCGCCGGTCTCGCAAGAGGAAAGAAAGGTCTTGGGAACCGGCGTGGGATGCTCCGAGTTCGAACGGTTGGAGACAAACGTCCAGCCCAGCAGTGGATAATACTGCGATCAGTGGAAACCAAAGTCAGGGTCCGCTGCCTCCTCCACCTGCTCCTGCCTCTGTCCCTACTGCTGCTGGCCCTGTTACACCTAATCTAGTCCGGCTGCCTCCCGGATTTGAAAACATGTTTGCAAATCAACCGTCCAGTTCACCTGGGTGGTCGTCCCAGCATCCAGCGTCCTCGTCTGCTCCACCTTCAGCTGGAGAGAATGGCATGATGAGTGCCGTCATAGAAACGCTAGGCAAACTGAACAAGCATTTAGATGCTGTGAGCTCAGAACCTCAGTCATCGCCCTTAATCGCATCGTTAGCCTCAAACTCAGACCCCCAGCGTCGTGCAAGGCCGCCTAACCAAGAGGAAGCTATCTTCGATGAAGGCGAGAGGCAGGAGAAAGCATTGCATGCGTCGGCCATCAAGCAGCTCAAGGAGGAACTCCGGCAGGAGTTGCGGGATGAGCTCCGGTCAGAGCTGGAAAGGGACCGGGCGGCCTTAGAAGAGAAGTTGGATTCTGTACAGAGAACGCAGGAGATGATTCTCGAAATGCTAAGACAGGAGCCTTCGTAATTCTTTTTATTTTTATTCTTGTGGTTCGGTCTGTTGCTTGATCTTATTGCTATGATACCCATTGGCGAACAGCGTATCCCTGTCCAAGTCATATTGCAGTGCTGAAACTTCACCGATAATGTCTACATACACGCTAAGGAGACTTAATTTATTTACCATTAATGTTCGAACAATCTCCAATAGTATATTCCTAACGTTGTAGGAGAAAAAATGCAAAAATATAGATATAAATCCCCGGCTAAATTACATAGTAAACGTGCATGGTAATGCTGCATAGGAGCCTGCCAATTTAATTGTTTTTTATACGTCCTCCGTCGTTGTCACCCCCGATGAGAAGCCACCTCGCGTCATACTTAGTAGTAGAAGGTCTCATCAACGGTGCGACCCCTCATCCACCTGGGCTCGCTGCCACGGACGTAGATGTCCTCAAAGAGGATACGGGTGCTGTTGTCAGGAACGGGCATGTTCTCGGCGATGGCGACCTCCTCATCAACAAAGGCACGAGCGGCCTTGTCCAGAGCCTTGAGCTCGTCCTCAGTCATGACCTTCCAGTCAAGGATCTTCTGCTTGAGACCGGCAATGGGGTCGTGGGTGCTGCGCATGCGCTGGATCTCCTCACGGCTACGGTAGGTGGTACCGGGGTCGGACATGGAGTGACCTCCGTAACGGTAGGTGACATACTCCATCACGAGAGGGCCGTTGCCAGAGACGGCATAGTTCTTGGCGTACTGAACGGCAGCCTTGGTGGCAAGGACATCCATGCCATTAACCTTGATACCAGGGATGTACTGACCACGCTTGTAGTACTCGGTCAAGGCGGAGGAACGAGCGGCGGAAGTACCCATACCGTACTTGTTGTCTGCGACAAATTAGAACCTCTGCATCTTCACTGGCCCGTAATCAAGGAGAACTTACTCTCACAGCCAAACAGAACGGGAAGGTTCCAGAGCTTGGCCATGTTGAAGGCCTCAAAGACCTGACCCTGGTTGGAAGCGCCGTCACCGTACAGGACAATGCTAGTAGTGGGCTCCTCGTTGTACTGCTGGGCGAAAGCAAGACCAGCACCAACAGGGACCTGAGCACCGACAATACCGTTACCACCGTAGAAGTTAGGAGCGAACATGTGCATGGAGCCGCCCTTTCCGTAGGCGATACCCTCACGGCGACCGAGCAACTCTCCGATAATGGACCGGATGGTACCACCGCGCATGTAAGCGTAACCGTGACAACGGTAGGCAGTGATGATCTTGTCGTCACGGGTGATGGCGTGCTCAATACCAGTCGCGACGGCTTCCTGACCAGTCGACAAGTGGCAGAAACCTCTGATCTTCTTTTCCTTGTAGAGACGATCGGCGGCCATCTCCATGCGCCTAAATTAACATGAGAGCGAAACGTTAGAGCCAGATCAACACAACATTAAGGATTCCGCAATGATGCATACCTGGTCGAGACCATATCATGGTACATCTGCTTCAGCTCCTTCTTGGTAACCTCCAGAGTGTAGGGAGGGGGATCGATCTCATAGGTCTCAAAGCTCTCATCGGAAAGCTGGACAGTAAAAGGCTTGTCATCCTCCTGTGGAAAGCGCATAGCGCGTTAGCATCGCCGTATCAGAGACTTTTCCGAAGGGCTCAACAAACCTGCGGAACATTCTCAGCATGCGACGAGGCGGCGTCGGTGGTGACGGAGCGACGGGCAAGGGGAGTGAAAGCGTGACGCCTCAAAGGCGCGGCTTGACGGGCCCACGCAGTGCGGAACAACATTCTGGGCAGGGCAGGAGGTCCAATTGATGGAGAAGGGAGCTGGAGGAAGATCAGGGAGGTTCTGTTATCTTTCAACAACGGAGATGTTGGGAACAAACTTTCCCCTGCGGCTAACGCCTTTGGGCGATGGCTTATCTAAGCTGACTTTCCATTCGGGAACTGCCGGTGTACACCCTGCAAACCTGGCAAACATCCATTTCTATTGCTCCTCTCTGCAATATACGTACAACAGTCCTACGGAACAGTAGGTTCCTGATCAATTTTGTCATCAAAATCTCGTCAATGGCCTTCATTAGACACTTCTCTGCCATACACAACTTTTCGTCATCCCCATAGGTACACCGTTGGTGTTGGTCCGGCACTCCCGGCGGATGCCACCGATCCTGATCCTGCATACGTGTTGGACCGGCGTACGCCATTCTTGGAATCACCTGACTTCTCCTCGGAGTCCCATAGATCTTCCTTCAACATCAATGGGGGGCGGTCAATCTTTGATTACGATGTGGGATGAAAGCTCTGCGTAACATAAACAATGACTACTGGGATCGTGGAGGTTCGGGAAGTCAGTATCGGCGGACTGATGACTTTCGACCAAGAGAGGTCATCCTTTCCTTTTTGGCGAGATATGATTGCGCAGGATGGTCTTTCTCAAGAGTCCCCGTTTAAAGGAGACAAGGCCTGCGCCAGCCTTGTTTAGCTTGCTCCTCTGCTTGAATGCGCCGTAAATGAGATACCTGCGTAGATCGACACAGAGATGTGGTCAAGGTTGAGAAATTGGGGCTGAAAGAGATACGCTGACAAACTGTGCAATATTTTGAGGGATGAGACAGACAGTGAGTGAATCTAAGGCGGCTCGGTATCGGCCCTTGGAACCTCACCGCTGGACCTCAATCTAGAGTGCTGACGGGAACGAGTCATGACTCTAAATATAAAACTTCAGCTATGCCAGGACACTCTGCTATAGGTGAGCAGACGGAAACCCTCCACTTAGAAGTGATTTCGCCCGTATTCATACATATATGTCAGGATCAATGCCGCCAACAGGTCTCAGAACTGTACCAGATTGCATGTTCACCGATTCGCAGAGAGGCCTGGTTTCCTGTGTTGTTTCAAGCGTAGTCGCAAATGGCACTCTTGTCCTTAGTCTCGCCGCCATACGTATGGTAACGGACGGACAGACTGCTCAAGATGCCAGTAATTGACATGAAAATCCTGGAATTTCAAATTTCAATGCATCCTACACCAAATATTAGTACACATTTTTAAAATCACCGGTTGCACTTCGGTATGATCGTGCTGGACTGAAGGAGCTTGTTCCTGAAAGACAGTAGAGTGAACTCACGTCAGTACGGCTATACAGTTAATCGATAGAAAATTGATTGGACTTCGATTGGTTCAACCTGACATGGTCAATCTAGAGAGGGGACGACGTTGTTCAATGGGCGACACTACGGAGTATGTACAGAGTACACTGTCGCCGTTGTTGATATGGCACAGTTTTATGTGGGTCATTCTCCTCTAATGGTTAACTAAGCGATTATCTATCAATTTGTTTGGACAGGGTCACACTGTCACAGAAAAGCCAACCCCGAGTGGAAGGCGATGAACGGGACGATCGGATCTCCGATCGTGGGCCTAATTAGGGTCCAAAATGTGAGATTTGATGGATTATCAACAACACCAACTGAACTATTGCGTATTTTCAGCCAGCCTGTTTCACATAAAAATACCGCAGAACATATTCGTCTATCTCCACGAACCTTTTTTGTTCTTCTCGAATTAAGTTTTCCAGCATCCTGTTTCAACGGAAGCCTAGGGTAGGTTACAGGGAAGCAGTTGCCTAGGTTTTAAGATTAGTCTCTTTCTCTTTTTTTTTTTTTTTTTTTTTTTTTTTTTTTTTTTTTTTTTTTTTTTTTTTTTTTTTTTTTGTTTTTTGTTTTTTTTTTTTTTTTTTTTTTTTTTTTTTTTTTTTTTTTTTTTTTTTTTTTTTTTTTTTTTTTTTTTAGCACGAACCATTGAACTATGAAGATCTTGGTCTGGGCTGTTTCGTGGGTACTACGTAGGTGATTAGGTAGTAGTCAGTGACAAATCTTTTCCAAGGCAAATTCTGGGTCATGAATCTAATAGCTTACCGCCACAGTTGGATGTCTCCATACTTACCTGCTTTCGGTATGGTATAGTGTTAACGTTGTAGGGGGATCGGTCTCCGTAGTTCAGCCGAGATGTGTCGGGGTGGGCTCCTCAACGTGGCAAGCGCTGTGGATAAGCTGAGTAGAGGTATCTTTTTTGGGAATGTCGCAAGGAAATGGTGTCAGAACTAGTGATTGAGAAATTTTGGGTCGGACAGCGAATTCTGTAACCTCCATGTGATTCAAAAGTAGATGCCTATTTGGAATCCTTGTCTGGCGTGAAGTCCGACTCTCAATGTCGATATGGATGTATACGAACAAGCATTCTCTGCGCGAGTCCATAGACGGTGTTACCAATCCAACTGCATGTACATACATACATAAATAAATAGTAATAACTATACTTCCCCGTATACATCGTTGTCCCACTGTACCTTCCTCTCGTATTATCCGACCAACCAAAGAGTCTGTAACCACCGACAACGCGGTTCCTGACTTTTGAAACGGACCAATTGCACGTATCCCAACGGGCACTATCTCATCGCTCACCAGGGATGAACCACGGATGATTCCCATTCTCCGTTGACTCTCCACAGACAAGAACCCAGAAATTTCCAGAAAAAGCACGTCGGCCGATGCTACTAGCCTTGTTTTGACTACTACAAATCCTCCGTCCAACGAACTCAATGGCAAGTGGGGGGGTTGATAAAGTTTTCTTCGTTAATTGCAAATTGATTAACAGACGGCTTGATATTGTTCCCTCAATGTATTTGTATTGCATTGTAACCGTATTGTGGAATTCATGTGAAGGCAATCTGTGATCGGAAAAATATGCCCTCTCGGTTTGGATGATCTTGATACCATGCTCGAAATTATCACCAGTTGACTTCGCGTTCTTCGCGGCTAACTTTGACGAGGCCCTTTCCTTTTTCGGAAGCAATCTGCATGCATATTCGCAAGACTTGCTTTTAAGCAGTACTTACCAAGTATTAGCAGTGGTGGAAATTAAACCCAATGTGAGGCCCGGAGAAGCCCGGCAAAATACTCCGTAGGAGTACTAAAAGGTCAACGTGGCCAGTGCCCACTATCTACTAGTTGGTTCTATGTATGTATGTATGCAAAACCAACCCTTTTACCGCGGTGTGTGGTACCCCGTACGTATGGGTGTACTCCGGGGAGTATGTACAGTAGTATGCATGTGGTGGTACTCCGGTATGCAATGCGGAGTATAGGAGAGGCTGATAAAAATATATGATGTAGGTATATACGATGAAGGTACGGAGTAGTACATAAAACTACAGTGACATCACTCATCGCCACTCGCAGAGACTATTTATTTACTAAATTAATGTTCTTGCAGCAAATTAAAGTTGAAATTAGTCCCTGTTGCCGTTATCCAGGGAGATGGGTCATGATATATCATCCAATGATCGACCCCATCTTCATTATACGGGACATAAAATGTGAGCTGTCAACAGGCCACTTCGTTCAAATCCCGGATAATTCGATTTATCTACGGTAGATCACCAGTGCAGCCTGATTGCATACACCTTGCATATAACATATACAGTGGCAAGCCTGCGGTCGTCGTTTGTGCCATTACTTTCGAGCTTCAGACAAACGCGTACGTGCCTATGGCCCGATGCTCTGTGGCGAAATAGTCGAAAAGGAGAAAGCATTGCCGCAAAAGTACTACTGTATTGCGCCTCGCATCGTAGGAAAGCAAAAGTCGTTATTGGTGGGATGATCTCGGAGCCTTAACTGCTGCATATACTATTTCTTTAATTGCTTCTAATGCTCTCTCCTCTCCAACAACGGTGGTCTGAACACAGGTCCTGCCTACTCCGAACATACCCCGATATAAAAGCAATCCGGCCGGTTGACTAAATTATGGGGAGTTAATGAGCACCATTGGTGACTATCCAGGCAATAGCCTTGGATCCTGCGATTTATAGACTACTGCAAGTAGTACACAATGACGTTGCTAGGAGTTTCACTATTGTTTCATGCGTCTCAAACTGCAAGGTTGTCGCCTGAGTGCCCTGCCAACCATGTCACCGTTAGTTCAACAGACGACGCCCCAGCAAACCGCAATGCCTGTCGCAATCTTAGCAGAACTGTTGGGGTGCCTATTTCGTGCATGATTTTCACCGTAGTGGATCATTTTGCACAGAACACTAGTGTTAGTTCGCTTAGTTACAAGAACTAGACTTAACTTCGGAAAAAAAAAGTCTATAATAGAGGACATTAAGATAGTCAAGCTTAAGAGCCCAGAAGCACGTATCCTAGCAATAATGCGAGACGTAGCCGGGCCGGTCACGTAAAGTGGTGGAGATTGAGCTGATCCTTATTGTATCCCATGAGTCCAAACGCTCCTCTCTGGACAGAAGTTGCACCGTGCGGTTCACATGGTGGAAGTAGACGGAGGGATTATTGGATTAAATTTCATGCATGGCTTGGTCAATCCAGTCATGTGCTAAAATTGGACACTCGTTTTGTCAGTGCTCGCACGTATGACCCGAATTTCTGACCCATCAATGTGTCATACTGATAGTCAATAGTTAGTACCCATCTGGCTGATTCAGCGGATACACTCCCATGTCTGTGGAGTACTACATGTATATAGTCGGCAGTGATTGACATTGCTTACCATGGATTCAAATCCATCAAACACTGGTTGACTTACGGTCTTACATACTCCGTATGGATTTATCACCTAGGATGTGTTTCTGGTCTTCGATAAGATTTGGGAAAGTCAGCGTCTCGGAATGCTTCCTTCTGACGTTGGACGCAGGGTTTCTAGGGGACCCAGTAGGATGCGTTCCGTACATCCTTGGGTGTCAGGCCTAACAGCTAATCAGGTCTCGTGTTTTGCATTCAATCGCTAGTACTGCGTAGCTGACCCTAGCGAAATGCGGAGGGGACTTCTAACAATTGACGTATGATATATGTTCTCAGTCAGAAACAGGCACTAGCCATGGTTGAAACTCCCATTTATTTATCCTTTTGCGAAGGCATGCTCTCGCACTTATGCAATTAGTTAATGCTATTGCATATAACTACTACGTTTAAGCGCATTTGTAATATTGTCAATCCCATAAAATACTTAAGGTAGCCGATCCTTCGACCGAGAGGCATAAGGTTTTGACGTTTCGGTGGTCCGGACGGGGAGTTCTACCGTCGGATACCGTAGACGATCACCCATGGATATTAATTGGAGGGAACCATCGAAGAAATTGGTGAGTTTAGATACTTGCAGGTCTAGGTTAGAAATCCTGGGGGTTTCAGTGCCGTCTGACAGTTGTATCCATTTTGCGGATTCCTGCAGGAACTACGGAGTCACTTCACAAGAAAATGTGAGTGGCTTGATACAGTACTTTACAAGCTTACACAGTATATATGGAGACAGTATGGGGGCGTATCGACCCTACCAGAATGAAGAGCTACTGAGCCTATTAAGGAAAAGTACTGCACCATTCCGAGCGGGTCGGGTGGGGGTGAGCGTAGAACCGACTCCATGGTTATTGGCTCCTCCACAGAGATTTGGGTTTTTGGGATATTTCATGCGATACGCTCTCCCATCCATAGGAGATACAAATCCTATGAGAGAATTTTTTCTTAAAAAAAAATACCGGGAGAAAGAAGTGGTGTGGTCAGAAAGAATTCGCGTTTGAAAAATGGATAGTTTGTACAGATGATCCTTTTTTTAGTGAAAAGCACAGTGCAGACACTGAAAAGCCCCATACTAGTAGATCCGTATGGAGTAGTATGGAAACAACTGCAGCTTCATCTCCGTTTTTGCCGGACATGGCTGACTAAGTCCCGGCTACCCATTTTAAAATTCGCCCAGTGGAGATCCCGAAGTTCTCAGCCGTTGACAACTTATGCAGTATCAACGCTTACGTACGCCACCACAGCTTCATTTATTCGCCTCCCGTACCAGAGATGCAGCTGACCCTGAAGATGTATGTGAGACCTGGAATAAGGGACTGACCAAGCCTTATCTCTCTGGAACTGGGTATATCTAATACTGAACCCTAGCAGAGGAACAGGTGACAGAAAACGCTCGGGGATCAGCAGTCGGTTAATTAGGGGCCTGTGGTCAGTCATTGCATCGTATGGCCCCGGCTTGGCCCATCCGAAGCTTGGAAGGTCATAATTTAAGAATAATAAGGCCATTGTATTATATCCCCATGATTAGGCTAGTTTCTTTGTGCTTATGGCAGCACAAAGGATAACTATGAATTTCACCGGCCCCGTAACGAAATTACATCTGGAAGGTACGTCGTAGATCTCTATACCTCATGGTGGCTCTGGATTTATGGTTAAATTGTTTCCTACTACGGAGTACGGAGTACGGAGTAGTCATTTTCAATTGGGTAGTCTAGGTGTTCTGTTACTGGTAACGTGCGGCAAAACTAGTAGTCCCCTCCATATGGTGTAATGTCCGACTGTGGCGTTCGCCCTTGAAGAGATTCAATTACAATTCTCTGGGGGCAAAAAAAAAAAAAAAGAATTGAAATGTAAACAAAGTATTGAATGGATTTTCCCTTGAATAAATGTTCCGATGGTGGCCTGGGGCTGATAGATAGATTGGATAGATCAATGTAGGAGATTTGATTATTAGCTTGTACAGGCCCGACTGGCTGGAGTTGTGTCGCCTCCGGTTGTACAGGATGCACGGTGTAAGGAGAACCAGTAGGCTGGATCCATTTAGTGGCACTGAGAAGATATGGTTTCTTTTTTATGTTTGTGATCTGAGTTTAGGATAGGAGAAATTTCAGTTGACAGCAGTACACATCTAGTACTTTTGAACAGATGACCTCATCCATTGTCACTTCATTCACCTCCTTCTCAACCCAAAGAGAAAGAAAAGAGAAAAAAAGAAAAATCTCATTTTTCAGGGGCCTTCGTTCAAACTTTCAGTCCCTGGGATATGCTCCACTGGAAGCCTTCTTGGTGGCCTTTCAACCCATGGGTCGGATGCTGCATGCCCCACTTGGAGAGAATAATTTTTCTTTTTCTTTTTTCCTTTCTCTCTTTTTTTTTTTTTTTTTTTTTTTTTTTTTTTTTTTTTTTTTTTTTTTTTTTTTTTTCGGCTTTCCTGCAGGTGCTTGTACTGTCGTATGGTATTCCTGCAGGAAAATGGTACCTTGATAATACTTGGGTGGTATGAACTAACCCGTGGTTGTATCAATGGGGAACGGAACGTACCAATGAAAGTGAAAGTGGTACTGTTCAAGTACCGTCGAGGTACCAGTATTGAATGATCGCTCACCCGCCCCATCCACTATCAACGGCCTCCTGAAGACCGGCCGTGACGCCGTCGTAAAATTATTCCCACCATCACGATATCTCCAACTTCCACTCCTTTCTTTCTCTCACTCTGACTTTCTGCCTTTGTGTTTTGTGTGTCTGCGCTTCAAACAATTCTCTTTGACTTCCGACCCCCTGGTTCAATTCCTTCATCCTCGGGAGTTTTTCCTAAATTCCTCCCCCACTATCATCTCCCCCACTTGGGCTTTTTCCCCTAATATAGGAATTCGTCCTTTCTCCCCTTCTCTCTTCTTTTTAGGTGATCGGTTTCCCTCCTGACCCGTCAGGAGAATCCTTTTCTAGCCCATGTGGAAGCATCGACCGTCTTCCAGATCGGATTCAAAGTCTGGGAGCATCGATTCAAGTTCCGAGCGTGGCTTCTTTGGTCGTCCCAAGAAGAAGTCTCCGCCGTGTAAGTATAGTGTCTCATACTAGTGCTTGATTCTAGTCCCTCATTATATTTATTTTATTATTTTTCTTTTTTGGCTTTTTCTCTTTTAATTTTATTTTCCTTTACCCTTTATCATTATCATAACATTATATCATTCTGGACCTTTACCTCCTAAATGACAAGTCCTTTCCTCCTCTTTCCTGCATTTTGGTCGTTCCTTATCTCTCTACCCTAACCAACCCCGGTGACCCTCGTTGTTATACATGATACCAAAGAGACAAAGGAACACCTAGAGTCTTGCGCTACTGTTATGCAATACTACCTCACTACTGCCCTTCCGTAGTCGACCCTCCACTGTCCGCTTCCGTTCCTTTCTCTGGTCGTTTATTGTTATTATAACCCCCCTGGTCACTGACGGGTGTATTCGTCATTATCTACAGCATTCTCTCGACCAGAGTCCCCCACTCGCTCACCATTCCGGTCTCTGCGTTCACTCACTCGCTCAGAACGACCGGGTAGTAGGTTGTCAAACCACGCTGGCTCTTTCCGGTCTCGCGCACCTTCAACAGTCACCAGTGGTTCCCTGTACCCGGACCATTCAGGTTCTGACTGGCAATCGAATTCGATCAATTATTCGTCCCAAACGTCCAATTCCGTATCGGGCAGGCCAATGGCAGGCTTGATGGATGTTGACCGGACTCGGTCCCGGAGAGATAGGACATTTGTTGGTAGCGAGTGCGCCGTTTGCGAGGAACCGCTAGAACATACCCTGCGGGGGGAGCGCGTTCTCCAATTTTCTTGTGCACATGTAGCGCATGAAGCCTGTTTTTACGAGTTTATTCGGGAGTTTGAGGGCCAGTATTGCCCGACATGTGACGCGCCATTAGGGCTGGACACAAGTCGTGGGGGGAATGTGTTAGACATCGGTAAGTGGTAACACTAGGGAGGACATCGGAAGAACGGTGGCTAACTCACTTGTAGAGAAGCTTAGCAATATGGTGCGCTCAGTTACCAGTGATGCCGCCACGCAACGAAGTGGTATGACTGGGGCTACTACGCCGTGGGATCAAAGCACGAACGTGAGTCGCGGCCGGCTGCCCAGTGATGCTGGAAGTAGGCCGTACAACCGCGACAGCCGAGACATATACAGTCGGCGGGATAGCCGTGATGCCGGAGACCCACGCGAACGGATCGAGCGTCTGACATCCGGATCCCGTCAGCATCACTCCCGGAATGGTAGCGCTGCTGGGTCATCGGGTGACTACAATGATACCCAACATGCGAGCAACGGAAGACGGCATGACTATGATCTCCAAGCCATGGAGTCCGAGCTGAGCCCTCGCCCTGGACCCACAAAGAATCCCATCCCGGCCCCAACAATGACCATTCGGAGCGAGTTTCCAACCCTCAACCGGTCCCGTCAACAACAGCCTTTGACCTGTCTAATCACAGTTGAAGTCCCTGAAGGCTGGCGTGCGGACTCTGATGATTTGCGCCACACGTCGACCGGCTCACCACAACCTGAGGATGAGCCTTACAGTATGATGCGTTTTCCCGCCGCGCAGGAGCCGCGCCCATCCCCATACGAACCACAGGAGAACTTGGATGAAATTGCGGAGGAACTGAGGACGAAAGTTGACAACTGGCATGGCCTTGAGTTTCAGCGGTATGCTGATCTGTGGTTCTGTGTGTTTGTAGGGTCCCGCTGATTATATTGTAGGTTCGGAAAGCTTCGCTTGCACGGACAGATGCGAGTCGGTAAAGACCGTGAATCATGGCAGGACTTGCAATGCTACCTGTTCGCGGAGATGCTTATCTGCATCAAGGAGAAGAAGGCCAACGACCATCGCCGCCAATATGATGACAAACCGCGACACACGCGGTGTACGCTTAAGGGCTCAATTCTGATCAAGAAGCATCTCAAGCATATCGATGCGGACCCAGGTAAACCAAGACCTTGATACCAGTGGGTAATGAGCGCGTACTAATAATGGATACAGATGAGCCCGTTCTAACCCTGAGTTTGTCCGTCAGCGAACTTCCTTGCTTTTATCTCAGTTTCCAGAACCGGAACCAGTTAGAAATCTGGCGTCGTGCTCTGCTCGATCTCCATCAGTTCGATTCCCTGTCCCGCGGTGCCGACTATGACCTAGATAACTCGGGGGCTGAGGAGGAAGACTATCGAAACAGCCAGATTAAACGGCAGGCATCACTGAACTCTTCATACGGTGCTGCCCGGTCGATCAATACTGCAATCACTGACTACACGAATGTGGCCGTGGAAAGTGGGCCTAGCCCATCTCTGCACATTCCACTTGATATTGTAGTGGTGATCCCTGTATCGTCTTCGATGCAGGGCCTGAAAATCACGCTTCTGCGCGACGCGCTCAAGTTTCTTGTGCAGAACCTTGGGCCTCGAGACCGTATGGGACTAGTGACATTCGGTTCTAGTGGCGGTGGAGTCCCTCTTGTGGGAATGACAACGAAGTCCTGGGGAGGATGGGGCAAGATTTTGAACTCTATCCGCCCCGTTGGCCAGAAGAGTCTTCGTGCGGACGTGGTTGAAGGAGCGAATGTGGCCATGGACTTACTGATGCAACGGAAGCTGTCAAACCCCATATCCACTATCCTGTTGATCAGTGACTCGTCTACCTCTGACCCGGATAGTGTGGATTTTGTTGTGTCCCGGGCGGAAGCTGCTAAGTACGTTTTCTTTATATTCAATGGCAGGATCATGGAACTAACAGTCTTGTAGGGTTAGCATTCACTCATTTGGCCTGGGACTGACCCATAAGCCGGACACGATGATCGAGCTCTCAACTCGGACAAAAGGCTCGTATCTCTATGTCAAGGACTGGATGATGCTCCGCGAATGTGTCGCAGGCTGTCTCGGAGCTTTGCAGACAACTTCTCACCAGAATGTTAAGCTGAAGCTTCGTCTCCCGGAAGGTTCTCCGGCGAAGTTCGTGAAAATTAGTGGCGCCCTCCACACCACGAAGAGGGCCACCGGCCGCGACGCGGAGGCCGCTCTCGGCGATCTCAGATTTGGAGATAAGCGGGATATCTTGGTTCAGCTTGTTATTCAGCCCGACAACTCTTCCCAGGAGAACATGCCGCAAGATCCCTGGGAGAGCCTGGTGTCCGGACTAGAAGCCCTCGGTGGCGGGTCGGATGGAGATGAGCAGCGAGTACTTAGCGTGGAGGAAGTCCCATTGATCCAAGCGGATATCACTTATGGAGACCTTCTTCGTGATGGCCATTTGACGCATTCGCCGCGACCGTCACTTTTGGCGATTACCATGCTTCCACCGAACCCTAAGTCTCGACATTCCAGCCAACCGATGACTCCCCCTATCCCTCCGCATCCTTCAATTGTTCAGCGACGCATGGAGCTACTCACTTCCGATATGCTAACTCGAGCATTGACTTTGGTGTCGCGCGGACATCACGATCGTGCGCAGCACTTATTGGTTGAGACCCGCGGTATTCTTAAGGGTCTTGGTAAAGGGAGCCTTCCCCCGCTCCCACCTGGCGCTGTTAAACCATCAAGCATCAGCGACTCTGGCAGCAGAGGTGACACGCCTACATCCACTTCTCCAAGATCTTCTACTTTCGCCGATAGCCATTCCTCAGCTGTCTCGGACTCAGCCACGATCGCACCAGTAGCCGCGGTTGATGCGCAAACCATGCAGGCGCTGGATGGTGATTTAAAAGCAGCGCTTGAATGGATCAATCATCCTGCAGTGTTTGGCCGGGACTCCCGCAAGGCTGTACTACAGGGTATCGGCGTGATTTCGTCGCAGCGGGCGTACACCTTCCGATCGCCCTCCGAGGCGCACTGGGCCCAGAGGGTGGCAGGAGTTCGACGACTGACCGAACGGTCTAAGGAGTGGCGTGAGACCGGCGATGACGCATTGACTGAAGAATGAACGCACTGACATGACTCTCGCTTATAAGCTTTCCCTATTTCGCCGTATCTGTTTTCTATTTCCTCTTAATCACCTCTCGAGTGGCTACTAATATCCCCTTTTACCCCCTTTGATTGTTTATGATACCACTTTGTTCGCCATGACTGTGCAGCATGATACCACGGGTTTGGTCATTTTGTAATATTTTCATCTGTTCTTACTGGTTGTACCTGTGTATATATCAGCTTATATTCTTAATATTGGGTGATGGACGGGGGCCGGGTTGAGTCTGGATGATTTACGCCTTTCTTGCTTATTTTGTCTTTTCCGAGCAGCCCTGAGTTGAGGTTTGTTAAAGCCTGTTCCAACCTCTATCATATATCCCACTGTTATGCTCCCTGTGATATGCCACGATTAATATTACCTCGGATCCGGACATGAGAGATGGTTGCGCAAATAGTGTTTGAGTATCCAAGCATGTAGACTGAATCTGCCCGTGAAAGGTCAGATCGAACTGAGGTGTAGTCTGACAGAGGTTTGGTGTCAGTCTGAGAAGAAGGCCCTGTGTCCTTTGTATATACCAACAAGTAGGTCAATTGGAACCGGGCGCATACCTCTTATTCCATTGCTGAACTCCCGTGAGATCCTTGAGTGATTGAATGTCATCTCTTCTACCAGATGCTTACCAGTGGTCGAAACATTGAGGTATGGTCCAAGCACGCAAGTAGCGGGTTCCAATGCACCGGAAATCTATCGAAGATTGGACAGTGTCACAATGTGATCTTTTGCCATAAAAAACAGACCTGATGTACTCCATGCTACTCAAGTGCCTCACTTGGAACACGGTATAATCAACATCATAACCACCCTATCGACAATAACAAAATCATCCGCAGCCCTCATACACAGACACCATTGAAAGTAGAATGTCAAACCCTTGACCCATTCATCCATAATCCCACGTCCTTTCCCCTGCCCCGCCCCCCTTCCTCCACCAAAAACAACAAGAGAGAGAAAAGAAAAGGACAATCTTGGTGGACCTCTATATTAAGCATCACCCCGATTTCACCCGACGACATGAGGCTTATTCGAGACTTTCTTTTCTCAATGGATTCATTCAACCAAGACCGCCAGTTGGATTCCTGTTGGTTCAACATTACCATAGGATTGGCTGGGGCGGTTGGGGCGGAGCCCACGTGGAATCCTCCAGGATCTTACAGTAACCGAGCGAATGTGCTTTTTTATCCTTTCGAGGGATTTGTACGTGCTAGAGCTGAATCCTTTGACGATTATATGATTGTATCCCCAAGGCAGGCGGAACAGACGGTGAAAAAAGTTGACTGCCTCCCTTACAAACCGTCCACGGCAAAGAGACAAAGAATAGAAGTCTAAATTAATCCACGAAACTATGTTTAGATCCCACCGTACCGTACATGCGCGCCAACTCCGTTTGGTCAATCCAGAGGCTCAAGCCTAGACGAGGAGCAATGCAATACTCTAAAGCAATTTGACCCACGTAACAAAGGAAAGTATAAGCGATACATGTAGGTAAAGACAATAGCAGATATGCGATGTGAACCAACTGAGATGCTAAGAACAGCCATAGCCATAAGAAACGTTTACCGTAACCAAGTCATAGTATAAAGCCCAGAGTCCATCCGAGAAAAATAGATCAGGTGTTGCGACGAGCAATGTTCCTTCTCTTCCCCCGAGGAGGAGGTTCAAGCTGGGGCGCCCGCTTGAGGGTAATGGTGGTTGTAACCACATGACGGATGCTAATCGTGGGTCCATGTTCACTGATGGGGGAATCGAATGGACGCATCCTGTGATCTGACGGTGTGAAGGGCGATCGAAGGGTATGTGCACTTCTTGGAGAGTCGGTCATGGGAGAGTGGGCGTATGGAGGAGGTAGACGCAAGCGACGAAGGTGATCCGGGCTCTTAGAAGAGAGTGATGCCATGTAAGGTGGAACACTAGACCCCGAAGTATCCTTCTGTGGATAGCTATTGGCAAAGGAAGTACTGGTAGTGCTTGAAGGAGTTGACGTTGGAGAGGGACGAGGTTTATCGTGCATGTACTTGGCAAAGTTTGCACGGGAATGTGTAGGACTTGAGAAGATAGGACTGAAGGTGTTGAGGAATTCTGTATATGCCGGCGGAGGGGTTATGGTGATCTCGGTGTCTTCACCCTCTTTCTTCACTTCTTTGTCTGGTCTATCTGCGTCGAGGCATGTGTAGGTGCGCTCACGGAGTTCTGACGGAAATGTCATATTCTTGGGAGTCTTTAGTGGATGAAGAGCTGGTTTTTCTGGGGCCATGGTGTTGTGTACCGAGTATTCGATATGAGGATGGTAGAAGAGACGAGATGAAGTCAAACAGGCAGAAAATATGTGAGAGATAGTGAGGTCGATCAAGATTCGAAACGGTAGCCAGAGAGGACCCGAGTATATGAGGAGATGTATGTCGGTGTATGGAAGAAAGAAATATAGAGGGTCCTTGATGGATAATATACAGCCTGATCTAGCCAGGAGCAATGGGACTACCAGAGCCCGTGTTGGTAAGCAAGAAAAGTAGCGTTGCGTACGATTGACTCTATAATGGTCTGTCAGAACCCTTTTCCAAATGCTTGATAGAGTGCGTAAGATAACGCATACCGATGTGGTACCGGACCGTATCAATACGTAGCGGTACTGCCCAATTCTAATGAGTTAGCGCGCTCAGTTCGTTCAAAATAGCAACCAATGCGATCCACTTACAACAGCCGCGATGCAGAATGACAGATAAAAATAATGGTAGGGGTTATTATCGCTATAGTCGTTTGGTTATGTCCAGGGTATTGCACAGCCCGTGTGCTTTATGATTTTGTAGGGTTGGTACAGTGAGTGTGTATGGTTCTCGCGAAGATCTTCAATACAGGCGAATGGATAACGTCAAATCAGCCCAGCTGATGTCTGGTTCGTTATCGCCACAACAGTAAGCAAGAGGAAGAAGACACAAGCCAAGTGCTGATGGGAAACAAGGGACAGCTGGGCTTCACCTGCATATATATATCTTTTCCTCCACCCTTACTGTCACCCAGAAGTACTTAATGTATCGAAATATGCGAGAGAATCTTCACCATAGTCGCGCGCCATCTGAAGCAAGTCCCATCTCGTTGCCCTTGTTCAACGAGCATATATCGTTGTTTTACCTTCACCATACTCTGCGTGTGGCTCACCGAAGTATAGCGCGCGGTTCTGCAACCAGCAGCGGAACTCCGTCAATATGCCAATTTTAAAACACGGGGTAAGGATCGTGGATGTGTCGTGCATTCTAAAAGAATCCACAGGCAATCTATAGACGCCAGAACTTGCAGAACTGGATCTAGGGTCAATATCACTAATCAAGTCGAGTTCGTGATGTCCAATCGCGCAGCGAAGAATGAACCGGAAGAGTTTCAGCTACAATATTCTTCATGTATCGGTCTCAAAACAAGCGCTTTGCGGGGGCGCTACACCAGGTTTGTCAATTCTTGATCAAGGCGCAGAATCTACAACGATTGCACTCTCCTTTGGCTTACAATGTTCGAAGATGTCCCTTGTTGAGGGATTACCGATGAATAAAATAAGGGTTCTAAGTCGTAGAGGGGTCACTTTGCTGACAACTAGCAAAAGAATGCGTCTACCCTGAAGAACTGATTAGGATACGGAGCGGACGATTATATGAAAGTGTGCTCCATACAGATGGCGAAATACCACGCCGCCATGTTGGGCTTTTAGCGCTGACAGTGCCAAGCCATCTATCGTCCGTGTAGGCGCCTGTTGCTAGAGGAATCCATTCCTTCCATCATTTGTCTGAAACAACTCCAAAATACTGGCTTTACGCTGTATATATGAGAGAATCTAAACCGTGCGTTGTGATTCTGCAGCAGCGACTCTTTTGGCTGCTTCCCGGTTCATTGCAGCAGTAGGATCTGAAATACCGCCCGCTCCTTACTGTTCACATCAGTGCCTTCCACAGTATTCTTAGATTAGTGATCGCATGAATCTTGACTGAACTTTAGGAAGCTGATACGACGCTTCGCGGCCACAGTGGCTTGTGTAGTGACCGTAGTTGTCAATCCAGCTATAAACGGAAAGCCCTTCACCCCTCCGCTTTCTTGGCAACAACTACACTGTGTGTGATTGTTGATGATCAAACCCCTCTACCAATGACTACAGAAGGTCCCACATCACATCTTGAACAAGAAGCAGTCGTCTGTTTATAGAAACACGCCGACCAATCCCGTGTGGAGTGGAAGCGCACCGATGGCAGGGTCCCCGAGTCTAAGTCTAAGAATAACTACACCCGCGCTTGCAGATCCGGGGTCTATTTTTGGAACATCAACTTCACATCAATTTTCTATGGATATTGACCGAGATATTAGTCTCCATACATACGAAAACAATAAAAGTCAGACCTTCAACCGGAACGAAGTTTTGATCAGAAGATAACCCGTCATTTGAATTTTCAATATATAGCCCCTAATTTAGACATGGTCAAAGCAACCGGCCCTGCATGGGCTGTACCTAGCAACGAGATGTGCACCCATGGTTTGCGAACCTAACAGCGTCACGCTGACCCAAGTATGATGGAAGGCCCCTAAATTAGATTGTTTGGCATTTGCATCTACCACATGCGAAACCCTTCAAGGAGATGCTAATGTCAAGTCGCGCTGATCACCGCTGTCGGGATATACTCGAGCGGAAGATAAAGAGAGGTCCAAGCATCCTCGTTATATCGTTTTAACCAACCAAAATGCGGCATTTCACTCTTATCAAACCTATCATGCATTAGTGAGATTTGGATGTCCAGGTTTCATACATTCTTATTGGTCTGAACAAATATGTGCTGTACATATAATCCGCATGGATGGATGTACACTCAATGAATCCCTCCCGTCCTCTACCTTGAAGCTCTCCCTCCTGACGTGCAACATCCGCCTTTGACGCAGCTGACTCGGTGATATCCCCCTCCCTCCCTCTTACACTAGCATACAAACTATGATAATTATAGTATCACTTGCGTCTATTTCCCTGTCTTCAGCGCTTCAACTATACCAACGACCTTCCTGGTCTCTCTCCGGACCAATCACACCCCCCAACTCGAGGTTCCCACATACCGTACAATACCGTATAGTACAATACGATCTTCTACTCTTCGTCTTCTTCACAACCGCTCCATCATGAGTTCTAAATTAAGATCTGAGATGGACAACTTTTATCCCGTCGGCGCTTGTAATCTTCATTGTTCATATCTTAGGGGGCTAATCGCCGGTGTCCTCTGGCGCTGTGACTCTATAACCTTGTCAACTGTATCCCGCGATATCCATACTTGAGGGTTTGCGTACACCGTGGCAATGCCCTAACTTCGATAGACCAAAAATAAACACCATGCACAAACACCTAACAAGCAATGGATCCGACTCTAAAGCACCTGTCTGTAGTCAATCCCTAACCAAACCCGCTGTCTCAACGCTGTTTACGCTAGCCGGCCCAACCATATACAACAACAGTAAAGAAGACAAATGTTCCCCAACAATCATATCATTCACTTTTAAAATAAGCCAACTTATCGGAAGCCCAGTACCTAGACAAGAGTCAGAAAGGCTGGAAGGAATACACCTCCGGCCAATAGCAACCACGCTCACAACACATAGTACTATAGCAATATTAAGCGCTCAAGGATGGATCCGGGGAAAGCCTCTATAACGAATAAAGAGCATGATTGGCTCCAGTGATAGAAGTAGGCTGAATGATTTAGCCAACACAAAGCATTAGTCTGTGCCACTCTGATAGATACCTCGAGACTTGGCAACCTCATCCTTCGATGGGCGGGTCGTTGGTCGACTGTTCTGGTCGGGGAACCGTCGTTCCTTACTTCCTTCCTGGTGTTCGTTACTATCTACGCTGACCCGAGAGGCTTGGTCTTTGCTTCTTGGTCCAGAGCGAGTAAAGGTTAGGCTCTACGGGCTGGTTCTATGGGAAATAAATAACTGCAAAATTGCATCCAATGAAACTGACCGAGCATGAATATCATAAATAAACCATCAAAGATAAGGATCACCATAATGAACGAATACGAAGGTACGAACAGTAGAGAAAAGTGATAATGTAGAAGAAAAAATAATAATAATAAGAGAATAAAGATAAACACAAGAATAAAAATGGGAGTGGACCCGAAGGAGTGGGGGAAGAGTATAAAAAGTGCACACAAGTGGACCAAACAACCGCTGGAGGAACGTAAAGGAGCGAAGAAGAGCGGAAGAACAGGGCTGGGTATAAAGAGCGAATTAAAAATGAGGCTACAAAAAAGACTCAAGAAATTAAACTAACTGCACGCTGAATGAGTGGCTGATAGTCAATATTGAACGCACATCAAGCATAAAAATAGATGTCTCGGAAGTTTCGTATCTGCGTCAGCAATCCTTTGGTTGAGGGATAAGAGCAATAATGGCAGAGACCGAACAAGTTAAATAGACTTGCTGTCCCCTCTGTCGCTAAGTCGAGTAACTAGGCTGTATATTGTTTCCTGATGTCCCTTTCAAGGGTGAATCATGTAGTTCCATCATCGACTACTATTCAAGAGGCACATTATGCCTCTACAGCAATAGATAATTCCATTTGTTGCGTCGCATGATTTCCCGCCAATGGAGCTTTCCCTCTCCAGGCTTGTCCGGCCGCTTTCCAGCAGCTTTAGAGCTACTAGCAGGTGCCGGGGTTTCCTCGTCGGACTCCAAGTCGGATTCATCAGAGGCATCCGAGTCGTCCGAGTCAGTGGCAGGCCGTTCCTTGGATTTGGCCTTCCCTTTCCCCTTTGCATTTGCTTTACCCTTTAATTTTGGCTTGGATTCTTTCCAAATCTCTTTCAGCACACGGTACATCCGACCGAAGCTTCCAAACTCGCTCATATACCCCAAAGCTGCGACTCTTTCAGCTAAGGTTTTCCGGAATATACTGGAGGGCACTGAGTGTACTCCCACAATAAACAACGGCCACACAAGGCAACGATCATACCCTCTGGGGCCGGATGGCATGTACTGCAGGATCTCTGCCACACGCGCAACTTGACTGACAACGGAAGGTTCGTGGAAATCAAATCCGGGCGTCAGACTGAACAGATAAATGCGGGCCGCAATGCGGTACAAGGTGGTTATGATTTTCGTCAACATATCTTGCCTGACGGCGCCGTTAGCATCAAAGGGTGGCTCAAGAGTCCGATCGGTTGGCTCGGTGTAATCAATCTGAGCGGTCATCGCAGAGACATGGCTGTAGATAGTCAACTCATCCATGTTGGTCTCGATCTTTAAGGCTTCCAGACACACAATCTCTGAGATAAGGTACATAACACGATCGTCACATCCCATCAACTGCTGGAGGCCAGACTGAGTGCCGCTCAAATGCTTAGTACGGTGTGTATGGGAAAATTCCGGTGTTGTCCCCTGCATGGTAGCGCCCAGAATGTCGATCCATGTTATGAGAGAAATATTGAACTGATTCGGAGCACAGTTGAGCTTCTTGATGATGCTTGTCACTGCCTGGAAATGGGTGGTCCACGGGACATCCGGCAAGTAATCATCTGTCGTTCCCACGGAGCAGTGGTAAAGGATCATTGCAAGTGTTGCGTCCAAAATCTGCATATGGCCGCTGCCACGGCTCAAGACACGACTAAGCTGCGAGATTGCTGCATATCGGTGCTGCATGATGTCATGGTCCATCTGGTCCTCCATTCCCATGCTGGTCTTCAGGTGGATTGCACCTGCGCTGAGACAGCAATGAAGGTAAGAGCGATTGCTTTGCATCAATTTCAAAATCTCATTGATACAAGAAGCACCTCCTTGGTGTACCCCGATGACAGGGAAGATTAACCGCAGAACATTGTCGACAAAATGGTCGAGAAGTGGTCGGTCACGGTCCTCTACGGAGATCAGGCTTCGCAGGCTTGACGATAACGGTACGTTCTGATACATGGGGCCTGGAGCGCTCATGTGGTTGTAGGTAGGATACGGGCCGCACGGGTTATATGATTGAACATAGTTCGTGTTATTCTGGAACCAGTTATTGGTGGGCATGTTAGGGTTTGGTGTAGGTGTTTGAAGCTGCATGTTTGGCATGGGGAACTGAAATCCTGGAACCGGGAACTGTGCAGAAAGTGGCTGGAATTGAGAGCCTGGAGCCTGAAATTGCGCAGCTGTTGGCTGAAACTGAGGATTTGGTGACTGGAATTGTGCCGATGGTTGAAATGGAGTACTTGGTATCTGAAACTGTTCGGCTGGCGACTGGAATTGCCCAACAGATGGCTGAGTTTGCGCAGTTGATTGAAATTGTTCCACAGATGGTTGGAACTGCGTATTCCCTGAGTGAATATGGTTCGTTGTTGGTTGGGGATGCACAGCGGATGTTTGATATTGCTCCGCAGATGGATGGGCCTGCGAAGTGGAGGACTGGAACTGTTCAATTGGAGATTGAAGTTGCGGAGTAGAGGACTGGAATTGCTCTTCAGGAACTTGGAACTGTGTGACTGATGATTGAGCCTGATCAACGGGTGATTGAAACTCCGCAGTCGACGACTGGAATTGTCCATCTGGTAGATGAAGCTGCGGAGTAGAAGACTGGAAATGTTCTGTATGAGCTTGAAACTGTGTAGCTGTTGATGGGATCGGTTCGGCTGGCAGCTGATATTCAGTAGCTGACTGTTCAACTGGGACTTGGAACTGCGTTGCCGCTGGTTGACGATTATCAGTTGGTGTTTGAAGCTGCGGAATTGATGACTGAAACTGTTCTGCAGAAGCCTGAAACCGTGCGACTGCCGACTGGGCCTGACCGGTTGGTGTCTGGAACTGTGTAGTAGCTGGTTGAAGCTGGTCAGCTGATGACTGAAACTGTGTATTCGGCGATTGTAATTGCTCTGCAGAAACGTGGAGCTGCGTAGTCGCTGGTTGGGCCTGATCAGTTGATACTTGGACTTGCATATTCGAAGCTTGGAGTTGATTCACTGGTAGCTGAAGCTGTGACATGGGAAGAGGAAGCTGTGGGCTGGTAATCGGCGGAAGCTGGGTTGTGGGCTGAAGCAGCTGTGGGTTCGGCATACTGCTGAAGTGATTATATGCAGGGAAAGGAAGTCCTTGGCTCAACGGCACATTGTTGATGAAAGCCTGGGTGTTGGTTTGAACGCTCATATCAAATGGGATCATGGGCGCTGAACCAGGCGCAGCAAAAAGATTAGGCTGTTCACCAAACATTGAAAGGCTGAAGCCATCATCATTGCCTAGGGATGGCTTCTCTACGAGTGCACGAATTCGGTCCTCATATTCTGAATGGAGACGCGAAGTTAGGCAAATTTATCCCTTAATCACTCCCTTAAACTCACCCTTTATAGTTCCCTCCTTTTCCATAACCTTTGATTGCCGGACCCTATCCTTGAGTCTATCCCTCTGTTTCCGCCGGTGTTCGGTATTGGCCCACCATCTCGGGGGCTTGTAGTCGCACTTGAGTCCAAGCTTTGTACACGACCTGCAAATCGGGCGTATCTCGTCACACTTTTTTCTCCTAGCCCTACACGTAAAACAGCCTGCACCATCACACGGTCAGAAACGGCTTGATAACCAGAGCGAGTAAGGAGGTGCATCACTGCAACCGCTGCCTTTCCCTTGAGTATAGGGATAAATGTATACCTGAGCGTGACCTCTGGTACGACTTGGTTCGACGAGTCGATTCTTCAACTGGCGTTTCGGAAGCAGACATGTCCGAAGGACACTCCGTTCTTGTCGATGGGCCAGAGGCAGAAGCCCTTGCGCTTGACATATCTCTATATTGACAGTCTCGACTAAACTGGGGCAACCGAAGGATGAGTTGATGCCTATTCGATGACACGAAGGCTTGAAGCAAAGCACAATAGTGACGTAGAAAAGCAGTTGCAGACGACAAAGCTCAATATCAAAGTGGAAAGCGTATCCTCTGCGTTTCACTTGAACGGGCACTGTCACAGAGGATGAAGATCAAAATTGGAGAGGCGTCAAGCAGGCTTTTATGAAGATATCCCATCTTGATATCTGCTCTATGGGGTAGTATATGGTTCGCCTGTACAGAGCCACCACGCTTTAGATGTTTCTATTTTTTGCCCGACCCAAGCGGTTGAGGACTGACAAGGGATCTTGTTTCAAGAAGTAGTATGATATGCAAAGATTAAGTGGGACTGATGCCAATGAGCAAATCACAATTGACGCGATGATCTTGTATAGGAGAGCAAGATCTAAATTGGGACTGTCCATAGTGAATAGGGTGCCGGGTGACAATGAGCCAGACTGACGAGTCGCCATGCAAATAGACGCGCAGGTCTGATAGCTACAGGGATGACCTGTGGGCGCATAGGCACAAGGTTTCTGTCAGGGTCTACCGGTTCCTCTCTGGCGCGAACTTGAGGCTGGTGGGGTTGAATGCTGATTGGTGCATCCCCGGCCATCTTGTCTATCAAGTACATCGTGACCCCAGTAGCCCTATGTCATATAGAAAAAAAACACTGTTGCTTCTCATCTCAATCCATACTACCCGACTGGATCGTGCTGCAACTGCACTGCGCCGCCCAGGAAAACATTCATCCAGAGCCATATCTTTGTCGCCGGCCGTTCGATGAACAGCCGTCCGGATCAACGCTCAGCGTCTCCCAGTGCTTGCAACTGAGCGCTAAGAGACCACGACATTTAGCAGCAGTGACAAAAGAACATAGTGCTTCCTCACTGGCGTAGTGACATGGTATACTCCAATAAAAATCGAGACAGGCTGTTGGGACCATAGTTGAAGGGAATCATTGGTTGTAAATCGTTTGTGGGCGCCAGATGAGACGATGCCAAGCTTCGGATGTTGAAAATTGATTCGGTCTCAGGCTCTGGATAAGACGGACTGCTGCTGCTGCAGGTCTGGAATGCCACAACCAACCGTGGGGCTCGGCCCGTGCAGAGGTGGGGAACAGCACAGACATCCGGATGTGATAATGGACTGCATAAAAGGATCCCTTAATTAGCAACGCTTAACCGCCGAGGCTTAGATATAGAATAGTAAAACAGCGTCGAAGTTTATCGCAAAATTTACCCATAACCATTGGGTTAGGAGAGTTAAATTTAGTAAATTAACTGTATGCAGCCCTTTCTTGCATTCTTACCCCGGCTTTTTCCTATTAATAACCCCCAGATTTCCCTAATTAGCACCTGATCATTTGCATCGCGGGGTTTCCACGCTCTAATGTACATTAGCCTAACTGCTATTATATCACCCAAAATAGAAACCACACTTCCACGGAATTAGCGCCTGATGTACCGGTGGTACAGATAGTAATTTCCAGATATGGTTGATCTGTTGTTAATTTTGTACTTCCAACTTGAATTGGTGGAAGATTCTACTCATTCCATGGTATATTCTCTTGTGGATCTACCTACTTGAAGTAACCAACAAAAATACTATCTCCCATCCGATGCCATTGAACTTACTACGTAGTGTTTCTACCAGCTCTCATCACCTCGGAGCCCATCACTCGTTTGCCAGGTGCTTTTACTTATCGACAGCAATAACCACAAGTTAGCTGTTCCTAATAATAGTTCCCTTGTCTCTTTTCTTCTTTCGTTTTAGAGACTACCAGAACCTATTGACCTTCTTTTTGTGAAGAGAACCTTTTAAAACTCACATGGCGAAACTCCAACAATGTACAGCATGGAGACAGTGCTTATCGCTGGGACCGGTCAAACCGCGGCCAAGCAGAACAGAGAGTCAATTCTACATTGTGTCAGCTAGTGCAGCATTTTGGTGACGAACAAACTACTTGGCAAGCATACTGACTGAACCTCCACCGGGTAGTCGTCCTTTCTATTACCTCCTTCTTCTATTTCAAGAAGAACTCTCGGATCACTCACATGCAGGCCTATGAGGTAGTGCTCTTTGGGTAAACAAACTAAAGAAACGGGGTTTGATTTGAAGAGATTGACAAGAATTTGAGCCTACTTTAGATCTTACTAGTAGTACCTTCGATCGAGGTTCAATTAATGCACATGGTAGACGTAAGCTATGCTAAGGCTGACTACTAGCTATAGCATATGTCCTTAGGCTATTCTAACTTCTTCATGGCAAAGCATTGATTGAATTCTCTGTGCAGTCAATGCGGGACTCGTCATGTTGTTGTAAAAGCCTGTATCCACTCGAAACAAGTCACCAATGGAGGCTGAAGGCCTGCTAGGAGCAGGTACATAGGAGTCTTCTGGAAGTGTGCGAAAGAACTGGGGAATTCTAGAATGTCACGCATGGAAGGAGAGAGATAATCGAAATTGGCCCTGGAGCGGAGTACTTTTTGAATTGGCTCCTTTGCTTCGTTATTGGTCAGATGACACCTAGAGTGACGATGCTTTCGCTGCCACAGTAACCCTGGGTCTTCGCAATCACAATTGTCACAGATGCATTAGCGATTACCAACCACCTCCGTCTATTTTTCAAGTTCAAACAGAGCACAAATCTAGTGGTTTAAAACTTAAGCAAGCACATTTAGTTACGTACATACCTTTGTACATACATTCATCACAAGATCTCGGTTGCCCTAAAACCCCCCTCAGCGAGTAAACTCGACTGCGGAGAAACCAATCTAAATACTTAACTGCCCTAGGAAGCGCAAAATAACACCAGCAAAGGAATAAAAAGGGATTGGGAGAGCAAAAATTTCGAGTAATTCACAGTAAGCTTGGGATGCCAGTAGATCATGTCGCAAGTTAATGAGGGTTGGCCTATATTTTATATTTTCGGCCAACGGGCTGCCCGAAATAATCGACTCGTCTCTGTTGTTCGTGAGTAACTGTCCTATTACAAGGGAACTTTCCTCTCCGCCTAGGAGAGCAATCCTGGAAACAGCATCTAACACTAGTTAATGGTGAAACATGCAACTCACTGGGCGCATAGAGTTTCCGGTCAAATGAATCACAGCCTGTTGAAGTGTGCCGAGAAAGTCGTCACAGCAGTAGCGCTAAACACTGACCTCTCACAGGCCGCCTTCACCCGCGGGCCCGCGACCACTTCTGTATCTCGTACAATCACTTTGCCCAAAACAGGACTTCTACCTATGTAAAGTTAGTTCGGGTGGTTTTCTCCGCTCATTAGGTAGCCTGACCGTAGGTTTTGGTCCGGACCTGACGTGCCAACCACCGCTCTCATCACAACGGGCTTACCGCTGGCGCCAAACTTCTTTTGACCGCTGGCCAGCCTGCACGTCCAATTCGTTCGATTTAGCCATGGGGGAAAATCCTGTGGACTAATTCTCTGTAGGATAGTCGCCCAGTGTGAATACTGTCGGCTAACTCCTGCATGAGGGGTGGTTGTACTGTACATAAACACTTCGACCACCCCAATCTGCCCGTTTCCACCTATGCACTCCAAATCTCTATCACTCACCTGGAGGTTTTTGTATATACAACCTCATATTTCGCTGTCCCTATTCTCTCATATGCGCTAATCAACTGCTTCACACGGTTGCCTCCTTCATTTTCCCAGCATTATAGGTCTTGCTGCCCTTTGGGCAACCGAGATCAGCATGGCGATGGTTGGACCTCCTGGACTCCAGACATATAGAGACACCAGCTAACCTTGAAACAGGCGACTCAATATGCATATGATGTGTCCTTTTCAGGATTGCATAAAGCCGAGGAGCTGTCCCTCTACTCCCCCAGAACGCCCGTCGCTCGACCGCTCTCTGCATCAACGGACATAATGGAGGATTACGATAACGACGACTCCTCATCGTACCCCGAGTATTCGCCCTTCACAAGTGTTGCTTCGGTAAGTTTGTATCTATATCGGTGGTAATTATACTCGACTAACACTATCGGGTGATAGTTTGGTACTGGAAGTATTTCGACTGCCTCAACCCCAGATGAAGCTACTACGCCTGACACGACCGGGTTGACCTTGTTCGACTTCCATATTGACGAAAAGGCAGTGAGGGGTCCGAATGGACCGCACTTGTTCAGATCTTCTATGGACTCTTCGGAGCATAATGATTTGACTGAGATGGAAACGGGGACCATACACTTTGAGACCCGTCCACCCAGTGCCATTCTCCCTTTTCATCAGTCTGCTTCAAAGCTGGACCCGGTGAGGCATGACACACCCGTCCCTAATGGCCTCCCCTATACGTCACAACCTCGCCAACAACCTCGCCAACAGCCGCAGATGACACCTCAGATGCAACCTCAGGTACAACGGCATTCTTTCATTGGGCAGGACATTGCGCCCAATGAGTTTGACGCTCCCCAGTGGACACCAGAAGACGTCTCCAGATGGCTGCAGATCAACAGGTTTGACAACAGCATTATCCAGACGTTCTTCACGAACGATATCTCTGGATTTATTCTACTTGAGCTTCAGACCCAAGATCTGAAAGAATTAGGTATCCAATCTTTTGGAAAGCGGCACATGTTGATGGGTGCTATTCAAAATCTTCGCAACTCCGCTAGTGCCGGGGCGCGGGCTTCTCGGAATGATTCCTATGTTCGAGAGGCACCTCCAACTCCTTACACTGCTTCTACGTTGACAAGTGAATGCCAGTCAAGCCGGGTTACGGATGACGACGGGTCGAGGAGAAAAAACAATAATAGCCGGGGACGTCGACACCGAGACAATGACCAGTCCTACCAAGTAGCAGAGGAGCGTCCAGGAGAGCCAGTTTCGATTGTCGCGATTGAGGAAGTGCTGCCAAAGCTTCACAGCTGTTCCAAGGGCGAGAACTGCCGTAAATGGCAAAAACAGCAGGCTCGGCTCGCTCAAATGGCAAAAGACTTGCCAATTGGCACGTTGAATGGCCGATTCGTTCTGATGGGGGACCCAGGTAATCCTGCAACAGCCCCTAATCTGATCAAAACACCCGGGTCGGAGGTCACCCCGTCATTAGTTGCTTCATCTGACGTGATGGGACCCATTGATAAATCCGGCTTCCCGTTATCCAAGGAGAAGCTTAGGGAGGTCCAACCTAGAGACCCGCAGGAAAATGTTCGAAACTTCTTGAGTTTCCAGCAATTGAATAAATTGCAGCCGGTGAATCAGCCGGGAACCCCGCCGAAAGAAGTACTTCCCTCGCCAGAATCCGAGTCGCCAGCATCAGTCAAGGGCAATCCTCTCACTGAGAACCTCCGAAACTTACCAAAACTGCAGATCCCTGCTACCCCGGACGATGGCGACTTGGAGTTCACCCCAAACTTATCATCTCAGAGGACTGCCACACCTTCTACCGTGCGCAAGAAGCCTTACTATAACGATGAGTACCCAACGGCCATACCTCGAGGACAGAAGTATGCTTATGGTGTAAACTCGTCCCCTGGTGATTTTTACCGCGTCGATCCACATTATGGCCAAGAGACTCCGGTATCTGAAGCGGATGCCCCTATGACTGCTTTCCCAATCGGCCTAGTTCCGAGGGAGGAGTCCCAATCCGTTCCCCCAAACATGCGCTTTGGTTCAAACCGCCATGTCATTGCCGATCCCATCCGCCGGCCTTCATCCACTCAGCCGGAAGGACGTCGCAGAGAGAGCTCCCATAACATTATTCCGACCTTGAAACCCCTTGATGAACGCCGTGCAGTTAACCCGATCGACACACCGGAAGACTTACAAAAGGCATGGGAACGGAGAAATCTCCTTTCTCCCGGTAGACGGTCCCCCAACGATGTCACCCACAGCGGATGGATGAAGAAACGAAAGACTACTCGTCTTCTGCGCCACGAGTGGGAGGATCATCACTTTACTCTTCAGGGAACGCAACTGGCAATGCATACAGACGAAGAGTCGTCTCGCCGCCGCTCCAAAGCCCTTGAGTACATTGATGTGGATGACTACGCTGTTGCCTGCTCATCATTAGCCTCCAATTCAAAGTTGACTGCCGCTTTCAAAAAGACCGTCCTTAAACGCAAACCCGATGGCCTTACAGACTCAGCCTTCGGGTTCTCTTTAATTCCAGCATCTGGGAATGGCAATACCGTTGATAAAAAGGCTCTGTTTTTGCACAGTGGCAAGAGTCACCATTTTGCCGTGAAGACCCGAGATGAACGTATTGACTGGATGCGAGAACTCATGCTTGCGAAGGCTCTGAAACGCGGAGCCTCTGTGAACATGAATGGCAGTATGATTTAAATATTGCCTATTCCTATTACTCTGTTTATTTCTTTTTCTCTCGAGAGATACCCATTCAACATGCCCCTTCAGCGCAGATGACCTTTTGATGATTATGATTATGCATCTTCTTACACTTAACCCTGGCAATATACGACCCATGAGACGAGTTTCCTTTGTCTTCTTTTTTCTTTTCTTTTCATTCTACATTCATGTTCTTCTCTTGTGCTATATTGCATTTTTTTTTTGTTGGAGATTTCTGGTCTGGCTTTGGAGGAGTACGAGCACCGTTTTGCCCTTGTTTTCCTTGACGTCCGGCCTCTCCTTTGGCTTTGTTGAGAATCGCTATCGTAACTGGATTAGAACATATGATCTCTGAGGTGTAGGAGCAGGCCCACGCCCTCTTCGCCTATCGTAGGAAAGCCTGGATATTGGTGAGCTGTACAGGCAATACGTGTACCTTAGGGGCCCCAAAATTAGGCTATGTTACTGTATTGTACCATTTTGAAAATGAGACGAGCCTCATAGCTTCAGATCGAAATCATCCTGGTCATAATAATAACGAAAAGAATTAGCCAATGCTGGCGTCGAGGCCATGGGCTATAACTGAACGCAGCATTCTTTGCCTGCGACCGCAGAAACGAGGCAGGCAGAGAATTCGTAGTGACAACAAAACAATTTCCATACTACTTTCTGAGCATGATATGTCCAGCACGTGAGTACGTGCCGTTATCCTTTGCTCAGGGTTATTGCTGAGTGGAGATTGCATGGACGATGATCATGTCATTTTGCTGTTGGTCAGATCACGAATGGCACCATCACTCACGGTCGCCCATTGGGTCGCAATTATGATAAGCCTTCGAGGGAGGGAACATGTACAAGTAGCCATGCAATGGCAGCCGAGCGTCACGCTCGAGCAAAGTTGACCCCCCGCCTCAGCGCTTAAAGTCGGGCGGGGATTGGAATCCTAATCCCCCTGGGCCCAGCGACAGATGAGCATCCACTCATTCGACCAACCAACCCATTTGCTTTTCCCGGCGCTTACAAGCAGTCAATCATCTTGCCCCTCTCGTGTGATGCTGACGCCCAGGAACCGGCTTCCTGGCTTGTCAACTTGTCAAGAGGTCTCGGCTAGTTTTAGTTGACCATAGGCCACATTATCCAGTATCTGTTGGATTAACGCTGAGTTAGTCGCCCAGCTCCTAAGTTCCTGGACGATCTTATGCGGGAATACCCACGGTGGATACGCGCCATAGCCATGTGAGCAAGAATTCTATCGATGATGTGTCCCCCCGCAGACTCCATCCACTCTTTGTTAGCTACTCCATGCTTCGAACTTTTGAGCGGCTTGCGTGAGAACTCTAGCGTTTAAGGACTGACTCAAAGGGCTATCCCTTCCTGGTCTCTCCTAAAGAAGACGCCAATCCTTTACCTCAATGTGGTACCTGCGTCTAGTTTGTTGATTCTCTATTGTGGTACCTATTGGTTTTGCTTAGGGGCTTTTTGGCAGAGAGAGAGAGAGAGAGAGAGAGAGTTTTTGATCGTTCACTTATCCATCATAAACGATGGTCGAAGCTGCTGCGATTCGTGAACGGCTCACGCAGGCTGCCCGGTCGGTCATAGCCATAACTCGTTCATTTGGTACTAAGCAAGAGTCGCAGGAAGCGTTGCAAAAGGTTACATTGATACTATGTGAAATCCTCAACCTTCTCTATCAAATCCGGGAGCAGTTAAGCTGGGCCGAGGAAAAATGGGTTGTTGCACCTGCGCGCTTGAATATTATCGAGGAAATTCTGGGTGCTTTCGCGTCAACAGCAAAAACTATGGAAACAAGCTTTCAGCCCGGAGGTGTGAGCAGTCGACTATTCAGAAAAGGCCTTATTGAACGAACCTTTCTACCACGACTGGAGCTGTACAAAGTTGCTTTTCTCGTGCTGATACAACCAGAATCCCGGTATGTTGACCATCTGGCACACCGTGAATTCAATTCAGTATGAACTATGCTAACAGTGGCTCAGTGAGAAGAGCTTTAGCGAGCAGCAGCTACGAAATAGTATTCGGGAATGCCGAGACCTGGAACTCAGTAGGCAAATCCAAACTATGCATTAGTCTTTCTGTGCGCTGAACATGTATCCTCATAGACTCCACCTCAAAGTTCACAAGCGAAGAGGACTTTCATAATATCACGAGCCCAGTAACCTCGAAGAATTTCATCGACCTCAGCAACTTGTGTCACAGACGACAGAAAGACACCTGCAAATGGATATTCCACGATGAAAAGTACAAGGATTGGTTATTTGGACGACGGAGATCATTATACTGCATTGGATCAGGTATTTGAATTCATTCTACGCCAATGAAAGCTTGTGACTAATATTTATCAGCTGGAGTTGGAAAAACATTTCTTTCGTGAGTATAAGTCAACCCGGATCTCGATCAAGACTTATAATAGTTTACAGTTCTGCCATTATTGAAAATCTGCGAAACACCTTCATCTCTCCCGATGTGGCTGTTGCCTTTTTCTTCTGTCAAGATGAAAGGGATGAAGAGGCTTCCTCGCTCAGTATGCTATCTAACATCCTCGCTCAACTTGTATATCGGAAAGGGTCCGCTACCCATGCTACCGCTGCCTTATACCGATCCGAGGCCTTTGTCGAGGGGAAAGCGTCGGCTAAGTCCTTTCATAATGCAATCAAAGCCGAAATCAATCACTTCTCCAAAGTGTATCTTATTGTCGACGGACTTGATCTGCTACCGGAGAAGGACCGTGTTATCACCCGGTTACAGAAGCTACCTGAACATGCACACTTGTTGTTCACTCTACGTGACGCAAGATGCGCCGATAAGAATGACTCTGTACCAGTCATAACATCCCGAAGAGACCTTACAGCTTACATCGACTCAAAGATCGACCAGGAGCCTGAGCTCTCCTCGCTTTTGCAGCAATATCCGCCCGAGTACATGATCAGGGAAGCTGTCATCCAGCAGGTTGTGGACAAGTCTTATGGTTTGTATGTTTGTTCTTGCCTCGCATTCCACGTGCCTCAATCTGATCTGGCTAACGATGACTCTACTCTTAGATTTCTCTTAGCAAGATTGCACATGGATTTATTAACTCGCTGCAAGGACACAAGCATCCTACAGAGAGCTCTTCTGCATCTGCCCGATAGTTTGAATGATTCTTACGCTGAATCTATGAAGCAACTTGCAAGCCAAAATCTGTACGCAAGCCGTTGTATATTTTGGACTTTATACGCACACCGGCCACTCACCGTCACTGAGTTGAAGTCTGCCGTCTTCTTCGAGCCCCAGAACGGTGCTGCCCAAAAAGAGCCGTCCTCTTTTGACCATATACTGCATGTTGAGACTTCTGGGCTTCTAACAGTTGATCCAATGACAGCGACCGTTCACCTTGTTCACAGAACTGCTAAGGAATACCTCACCGGGGCAGCTGCTAGGGTCTTCTTCCCTACGGCCCGAAAGCATATTGCAGAAACATGTCTGACTGTTATTACTTCCGACGAAGTCGTAGATGACTGCTATATCAATTATGGCACTACGCCTCGTAATTCGAGTGGCAGTCTCGTTAGCTACGCTGCTGCAAATTGGGGACACCATGCCCGTGAAGCGGAAGAAGAACAGACTACCCAGGTTCTCATCGGAGCATTTCTCAATAAGCTCTGTTGGAGACGGCCCCCAGTTACGGACAATCATGCTTTGGAAGAAATGAGAATACCTGCACAGCTTGGGCTGGGGGGTTACTTCCCAGATTGGACTGCACTTCATGTGCTAGCTTTTTTTGGCATTGTCGGGAAAGCACAGCGAACAATCGAGAAGGGTGCAGATGTGAATGCCCAAGATAACTGTATGGGAATCACCCCACTACACTGTGCAGCTCATCGTGGGCACGAAGAGATGGTCGAGTTGCTGCTTGACCATAAAGCCAACATCAATGCTACCTGCAGAGATGGCAGTACTGCAATGCACCTAGCAGCAGAGCAAGGACAACGGAGAATCGTGAGACTTTTACTCATGCGGCGCGCCAACTCCAGAACTGCAAATCGACAAGGCCTCACTGCTCTTCAGATGGCTGTTGGAACAGCGTACGACGAATCTACAGTCCCTCTATTGATCAAAAGCAGGTCTGATATGGACGCTCAAAATGCGACCACTGGAAATAGTATGCTCCATGTTGCAGTAGAGCAAAGGCGAATACGAATTCTTCTCTTTTTGCTGGAGAGAGGCGCAAGCACGAACGTATTTAACGAGCAAGGTCTTAACCCTCTCCAGGTGGCTGCCAAAACAGATAATCGCGAGGCACTTTCATTGCTGCTTGAGCGCGGTGCAAAGGTCGAGGCTTGCTCGCCGTTTGGTTCCAGGCCATCCCATATAGCAGCTTCGCAGGGTAATTGGATTATATTTGACTTATTGCTCATCAGTGGTGCGGATATCAACGCTTGGGATAACAACGGAGAAGCCTTGCTGCATGGGCAAGCGAGAAAGGCTTCGAATACCGCCGTTGCTGCTCATCTTCTGGGGCAAGGCGCCAATATTGAAGCTCGAACGTCTCAAGGTTACACGCCCTTACAATGTGCAGCCATGAGCGGGAATAAAAAAATGTTCTTCTTCCTCGTGGAGAAAGGCGCAAAGGTTGATATCGAAACGAGTAAAGGGGAGACTCTTTTGCATCTCACACCGCCATCGACTCAGGACTCCTTGGACATTCTGAGCATGCTCTTGCAAGGGGGCCTTGAAGTTGATGCACTCAACACTAACGGTTGGACACCTTTACATCAAACTGTGTTTGTAGGAACTGGCGCTCCAGATATTGAGTTTGATAAAACATCAGAGTATATTGAACTTCTGCTTTCCCACGGCGCACGCCTTGATGGAGCCGCAGAGTCTCCGACGGGTGAAACGGCCCTCCATCTTGCGACGATGGCTGCAATTCCGAGGCCATCACTGGTGTCTTTTCTTATCAAACACGGTGCTTTCGTAAACTGCAAAACAACGGAAGGCAAGACACCTTTACATCTAGCTGCCGAACGGGGACGTGACTCCATCTTCCAAGCTCTGCTTGCTGCAGGTGCGGACTTGACCATCAAACTGCCCAGCAGTACAGCCAGCGACGAAGGAGCTAGAAATGGTAAAACACCTCTAGATATTGCCAAGAAGCATCCAATGGGTGCACTTTGGTTCGATGAGATGGGCAATTTACAGCTTTCCGTCGATGATAATCAGTCAACCACCACCATACCAACACCAATCGAAATCGAGACAGACTCAGAAACCGACGATGATGAAACAGGAGGTTCAACGCTAGTGGAGGAAGATGGGTCTCAATGGGGCTCTGTTACATCAGCCCAGGTCATAGCGATGATTGAATGAGTAATGATCTTAATTTAGTTTATTAGTTGTTTTGATACCCGGACACAGCAAGGTCAACTTTGGTTATAGTACTATTTGACATGCATGAGTTAGCCGGGAGTGATAGGCGTCAGGAGAAAATGATACCTAGATAGCACTCTTTGTTCCTGTACCATATGATTTCCGGATTCATGGTACGTGTTGATTCCTCGAATAATAGTATATAGCAACATCCAATGTACCTAGTAGGCTGTACAGAGTAGAGATCACTACAGAGTAGTAGTACTGTGTACGGAGGGCATTGATCGACCCTTGTTCATGCTGGTCTGTGCTTTAGAGTGAGATTTACTTAATTCTGCCACTCCTTGCCGCCTTTTGTTGTCTCTGTTCGTCATCGGAAAAGATGTCCGACTAGAGTTCCTAAGTGTCCAGTTGTCAACATGCTGCCCGGCGAATTTCAAGGCAAAATAGGGCTTTCTAGGGTCTAAATTAGGCTGTTTGGGGCTTCTAGGACTATCTAGGCGCATTTACTAAAGCGATTTCCAGAGAACACCAAAATTATGTATATAAAAGCCAGTACGATCTGATGGCGTCTACTTCCAACGCAGCGTCGCCTAACAACTCTTCACAACCACCACCTACAAAAAATGCACGACCCCGAAGGGCTGTGAGGCCGTGTGACCTTTGCCGTGTGCGAAAGTCGCGGTGCGTTCTACCGCCAGGGACACCGTGCTGTACAGTGTGTCAATCTCGTCAGACAGCATGTACTTTTGATCAAAAGCCGCCGCCTAGGCATTCGCGTTTGCTGTTAAGCAGGAGCCGTGACTTTCGTCAGCCTCCCATTGAAAGGAATGCACGCTCAGGGCAGGTGTATCGTAACCTGGCTCCCAATACAGCTAGAGATCAAGGAGTCTCGATCCAGCCAAGGGTGACCGATGCTAGCGCTGTCGTTGGTTGCTCTCCCGCTTCCTCATCTGCATCGAGCTATCAGAGCCCCCTGGTATCAGGAAGTTTGGAAGGGGAGCAGGATGCAGAAATACAGAGCCCTCGGGCTGTACTTCCGGTGGATATTTCGCGAAGGCATGGAGATGACGATGGCTCCCTAGGGCTCTCCAAATCTTACTTTGCAGAATTGTACGGGCTTACAAGCGACATGGAGCCAGTACTTATGGTAAGGACAACCCCACTGCCAGGAGGATTGTTGGCTAACAGTGGTCCAGCGGCATCGACCGTATGATGCTCAGTCACGTCAGTTTCGCCTTGACACTCATAGTATTCGACGTGTTCTGCAGGAAGACATGGGCATGCAGTATCCAGTAACATTCCACGTTGTTAGGGATGATAAGGCAATCGGATACCAGGATCACATCGAACAGGATACAATCGAGCGTTGCGTTGCGCCATACGGTCCTAGTCTGGTTGATCTCTTCTGGAGGATAGTGCACCCGTGTTATCCTATTCTAAGCAAAGGCAAGTTTATGGAGCGATACTCAGCATCTTACCGCGAGATCGATGCACCAATATTAGGGGCAGTATATCTGATTTCCTTGAATTGGTGGACCTACGACCGAGAGCTTAGCAACAAATCAGCGCCAAACGAAACATTGTTAAGAGAAAGAGTCATCAAAACAATCCAGAACAGCTATCACCGACCTAAGCTATCATCAATCGAGGCTACTTTACTCTTGGTGCAATGTAAGCCAGAGGATGCTTTAAATCCGGATCATACATGGACCTGGGGATATACTAGTCAAGCACTGGGAATTGGCGAAGCACTAGGACTCCATTTGGATGCCAGCTCTTGGGAGATACCTAGTTGGGAAAGTGGGCTACGTAAGAGGCTCTCTTGGGCACTGTATATGCAAGATAAATGGACTGCCTTAATGCATGGACGACCCAGCCATATCCATGATGACAACTGGGGGGTCGAAGACATTGAGGACAGTGATTTCTACGAGCATGATGAGAATAAGGATTCAAGAAACAACGACGTTCCCGTGAATGATATTCAGACAGGGAGAAGAGGATTTATGGAGATGGTCACGTTATCTAAAATTCTTAGCACGATATTAAAAGACTTCTTTTCGCTGCGTGCTAGCAAATCTCAAGACACTGTTGAGCTTTATCAAAGAGCGTTTCCGGTCTTAGAGAAATTACACATCTGGCACGAGAATATTCCACATTCACTGCACATGGACAGGCAGGTCCCCCGGCGACTTTGTGCAAATGGTATGTTGTATTGCCCTTCTACAATGCTTCAGAATTAACGAAAACAAGGTTTCCTTCATTTGTCATATCACAGTCTAGTCTTGACACTCATGCGGAGAATTATTAGATCTACTGCACTTGCACCACTTTGCTCACATGTTGCTGTTCTCAACGATACTCGTAAGCTAGCCAGCGACTCGGCCGAAGCTGCGATGGCTTTCGTCCGTACAATACGTCCGGATCATTTGGAAGCATTCTGGTTTTTTTGTAAGTAAAACCATATATCTGATGGCTCCGTATACTAAAGCCTCGTTAAACTAATAATTTCTCCACGTTCAGCATCAGGGTTTAGTTTTTCCTTGATCGGGTCTTTTGTCACCCTGCTTCTAGTAACGTCTCATTCGGAAGCTGAAAAGGCTCACTGGAGGGAACGCCTGAACGATTACCTATGGAGCCTCCGTATCATGGGGAAGGGAAACGAGCCAATGCGATATGCAGTCAACCGTCTCGAAGGAGCAATACTTCGAGGAATGGAGCATGCTTTGGCCGTGCAAATTACACTAGCGCCTCCAGAAGAGATACCAAATTATTATCAGACTATCTTCGTCACAGCGCCATTGCCCCAGCAGTCGCTACGGACCCCATCCTCCAACCATCAGATCTCCGACATGGACATGAGCCTTCATCCAGCCATCTCATCCACCTCTACCCACACTCCAGGAGATTGGCTCACTCCTTTTATCAGCGAAGATATATCGAATCTGAACCTAAAGCACTTTGATTGGCTCGCAGAAAATTAATGCGAGCCAGAGGATAGTAGGGTCTGTTTCCTCTCTTTTGAATTCCTTTCATAAAGATACCCTTGCAGCTATTTACTACGATGGTCTCAGATTAGCGAATGCTATGCCTTATATGTATATATATAATTTTGAGTGAGCCTTATCTCAACACAACGATTCTATGTATATTCTTTCTTTTCTACTTTCCTCCGTTCTTTTTTTTGTTATCATTCTTTTGCGGTCCCCTTACCCCCTTTCTTCACGGTATTCCCGGGCTATGAGAACTGCCCGGTGACTTGAAAAGCGAGGGGATTCAGCTTGATAGGAACTTGCTAACAATGGAGAAAAATGAACTGAAAGTGACCTCTCCATCATCCACGAACAATCCGTATCTCAGGTTTCCACTTTTATCGCTGTAATGTTTTGGTTGAAATCGATAACTAATCGCCCTCCCGCCCACGAAAACTTCCAGGGTATCTCCTATCATAAGAACTTTTACAGGTTCATCTTCTCCAATTAAAACGTTATCGTGCCGGACTAGTTCATGGCCATCAACTTCTCGGGGGAGGTACAACTTGTACTGGTCGGCCCAAAAGTCGTCAAGGGAAGGAGGGCATAGAGACAATGAGATAGAAAAGAGTGGTCTCCCTGATCCAGGTTGCGTGGGAGTGAAACGCAACCAATATCCGGCAAGATCTGAATCTGCGTAGAAAAGGACACCAAATGATGCTGCATCACTCGAGGAGAACTTGAAGGACATGAAAGTCGACAAGGATGAGTTTGTACCGTAATCGGCGGATGCTGGGTAAAGAAAGTGTTTCTTGACTGCACCATGAGAGTTTAATTTAACAGATGAACGCTGAAAATAAGGTTCCGAACAAAAGTGCTCTGACAGGATCTCCTGAATCGGCTCAATTCTAAGAGATCCATCTGGTGCAGCAGAGACCTGTCGCGGGTAGGCCATATCACCTCCCCACATCCACTTCTTGTCTGCCTCGCAGCGATCCGCTATCCACCCGAAATAAACGCGCTTTGATGGATCTCCGACCTTGGGGCAGGACTTGGCTGCGTACCATCTTCTCCCATCCCAACGCCCGGCAGAGCCATCCTTGGGCTTCCGAAAGGGACCACGCGGTGTATCAGACACCCGATATACCGTACCAGCATCAGGAGAAGCGAATCGCGAGTAAACGAGATACCATTTACCATTGGGGAGTGAGAAGAGCTCTGGACATTCAGGGCAGAACATGTCATTTGGAGCAAAGAAAGGCTCTGGTTCTAAATGCCAGGTATTCAAGTCCGTCGATGTCAACAGTGCAAGGCATCCTCTGGTCCAATACGGGCCCTCGGAGAGGCGTGTAGCCACCAGCATCCAATACTTCCGCTCCCCCTCATTGAAAAGCACATAAGGATCACGGAAGTCAATGTCCTCGAATGCGGCGAGATTTGCAACTGTCTCATGGCTTATGGAGATTGGCTCTGGATATTTCCCAAATGATGATCCTTCTATATCAGAGGACGCCGCATGTATGATGACTTGTTTGCCATCCTGGGACAGATTATATCCTGTATAGAAGATGTGCATGTTTCCGTCGGGTCCAATAACTGCTGAGCCAGTCCATGCACCATCAGAGTCATAGCTTGCTGGCTTCTCGTCTGGAGCAATGGATGAGGAGCTATCTCTACTCCAATGAATCAAATCGTTGGAGCGGAGATGCGACCAATACGAACGAAGTCTCTCAGGGTGATGAACAGTATGAGGTGGTGTCGCCAGATGGAAAAGATGATAAGTGTCATTGACAAGGATGGGAATCGCATCGGCAGCTCCCTGGATAGGAGAAGGCCGTCTGAAGGATGACGGCGATATTGCCGTGAGCGACACCATGTTGACGAGTCTTGCAAGGGAGGGACTGGCTGAAATGCTTGTGAAATTTTTCTGATTTGAATAACCAAACGCTTAATATAGGGAGCGCCACCTCTTAAATATTCGAAAACTCCCAGTATCTCCTGCAGATGCAACCTGCGACTTGAATCACACCGTCTATACTTCACGCTTGCCGCCGGGCTCGGCCACTTTTCAGCACGAAGCCCTAACGGAGATGCCGCCTTGGCGCTCGTATAGCCAATCGGCATCGTCCATCTGCTTGTGCTGGCAATGTCTGGCGTCGTGCCCCATGGGGAGAGAGCGTTAAAAGTGGCTCAGGGAGGAATCCTAAGAGTTTGATCGCAACGGCGGTTTTCCGGCTTCAGGCGATGTGTAGTAACCCCAAACCGTATAGAAACCTACCGGGTGCCCTATGGCTAGTATCCGGCTCTGTCATCGCGAGCAATTCTGCAGAAGCCTCTCATGCGTGCCGTCGTCGGCATCTAGTCTCGATCTAACCGTTAACCTGCAGCTTTAGTCCGACATAAACTGACATGGGTTACATAGTACTTAAAAAGCGGAACCCCACTAATCTTCAATTTTTTCTTTATCCTACAGGTCGTTCTTTCTTTCGAGAACTTGTCACTAGGCTCACTGTTTTTCTCTGAGGACAGCTTACAGCCATGGCTATCATCAGAAACTTTTATGCCTGGCTTTTCTGTGCCTTTGCCGCATTGGGCGCATGCCTTTATGGTTATGATGGCGTATACTTCACAGGAGTATCTGCCATGGACACCTTCGTCGAGCACTTCGGCGAGAGGCAGTCGGATGGGTCATACGCCATTCCAGCCTCAAATCTCTCCTTAATGACCTCAGTCATCAACATTGGAGAACTGGTGGGCTCACTGACGGCAGCGCCACTCAATGACCTTACAGGCCGCAGAGGAGTGTTCTTTATTGCGTCGATCATGGTTGTGGTTGGTGTGATCTTACAATTGGCAACAGATCACAAACACTCCATGATAATCGCAGGTCGAATCTTGCTAGGCTATGGTGTGGGGAACTTCTCGGCGACATCCCCTCTGTACATTGGAGTAAGCTCAACCCATCATGGATAAGGCAAAGAAAACATTTTCTAACGATCATCTCAGGAGATCGCTCCTACTCGAATCCGTGGTCCTTTACTTATGTGCTGGCAGCTAGTCCTGTCGATTTCCCAAATTATTGCTGCTGCCATTAATCGTGGTACACAAGGCATAGACAGCACCGTGGCCTATCGTATCCCTATGGGCGTACAACTTATATTCCCGCTCATGGTTCTAGCTTTCCTTTGGTGGATACCAGAGTCTCCACGGTGGCTACTCCGCAAGAATAAAGTAGACGCGGCCAGGAAGTCATTGCAGAGCGTCAACCGCGACGACAAGTCGTACATTCCCGATGATGACCTAGCTACTTTACAACGGGACATCGACAATGAAAAGCAACTTTCAGAAGACTCGTCCTGGTTGGACCTAATCCTAGACCCCATCGAGCGACGCAAGACCATTTATTCTGCGGGTGCGCTCGTCGCACAACAGGTGAATGGTATCCAGTGGTTCTATTACTTTGGCACTGTCTTCTCAAAGGCAATCGGACTCTCCGATCCGTTCCTTATGACCTTGATCGTTTTCATCATCCAAGTCGTTGTCGTGCTATGTGCGGTGTTTTGCGCCAACAAACTGCCCAGACGACCTCTTCTCCTCATCACGACGGGCATCATGGGCGTTTCTATCTTCGTAGTGGGATGTCTAGGAATCCCAGGCGGAGAAGTCTCTCACACATTCGGAAAGGTGATCATCAGCTTCGTCATCATTGAAATCACAGCGTTCAATTTTGCCTGGGGACCTCTAGGCTGGACAATCGTAAGCACTCCACGCGTAATCCCAGCTATGGATCAGAATTTACTAACGCCAGCAGGCCTCCGAAATGGCCGTTGGCCGCAACAGGAACAAAATCTACGCCGTCGCAGTAGCCTGCTTCTGGGTAAGCTTTTCGAACGAACACACACTCCTCATGTACCACTCCGGTCATCAGACACTAACAGAACTCAATCGCAGATAACTGTCTGGGCCATCGTCTTCACCCTCCCTTATCTATACTACTCGGCCAATCTCGGCCCTAAAACCGGCTTCGTATACACCGGCCTCTGTGTTATCACCTTTGTATATGTTTATTTCTGCGTCGGTGAGGTCACCGGTCGCTCGATGGAGGAGATTAACTGGTTCTTTATCAATGGGATCCCGGCGCGCAGATGGCGCGACCAGCCTTTTCCTGCTGTCGGGGAGACGTCATCTGAGAAGAGTCTCGAAGTGAACGAGAAGAGCGGTGCACATGTACGGGTTGAGAGTTCATGACTACATTTTATAAGGTTCTGGTGTATAGTATGGACGACATAATCTGGGCGAATATAATGATTATGTGGTAATTTGAAATAATATCATCGGATCCAAAACCAGTCATTCTTCGAACACGAGAGGTTATACTAGACCGCAATTTTCATAATCCGATAACCATCCCGAAGATCTAGTACATGCATTGATAACAACCAATCACCCCATCATCCGCACAACGATATACAACCAACCATCTCCATATGCCGAACTCCTGACCAGCTCCTCGACTGGTGCTGACATAGGCACAGCGGCACCATGGAGCACAGGCTTCGCTAACACGGGCGTCCTCCGACTGGGAAACAAGTGCGGGAGTAATGAATGCAAAGCCGAACCCATCGTCTGCGTCTGCGGTGTGATACTACTTCGCGAAAGGGCCAATTGGCTAGCCGCCACGCTGGTGGGAGGGATCGACGGCGGGACGGGGGACTGAACTACTTTGAGAGAAGGAGAGCCAGAGTCAGGAGGGAGGGGGAGAAAGATCCGAATTGGGATGTTACGGAAAGGCTGGTTGAGAGGGGGAAGGAGGATATTTGATATTCGTTGGAAGGAGGGGAGTTCCACTACACTTTGTTTAGCTATTGTTTCTTGGACATTTGATATAGTGTTTGATATGGCCGGGAAGGGAGAAACGAGGGACTGAGAGATTGGGAAAGAGGGGGGGGGAGTGGGAGCGATCATACCATCCTGAACAGACTTCCATAACCCAGATGAATCCTCCTTCGAGAGACTCATGATGCCCTTTGCAGTCCCGTTTCGCAGAAAATCCGCTTCCTTGACGCTGTTGATGAACGCGTCGTTCATGACCATCCCCCCTGCGTCCAGTCGGACTAGTTCTTCATCTGGCCAGTCGCTGAAGTGAACGACTAGACGCCATGGTAATGGACTATCTTGGTCATCGATGTCCCATCCTGCGTCTTCTGACTCGGCTGTCCCCTTGGATGCTGGGTCAGCGCCCGCATAGAGGTCATATAACAGACCGATAGGAAGATGCCATTTGAGCGGGACGCCTTCGAAAGAGAACCATCCATCATGAGCATGAGAACTAGGGTCGATCAGCGAAGAGGCGAAGAAAGCCCTTAGTCTGGGTAGGAGGGATGGCAGATATGAGATTCGAGGATAAGAGATCTAGGCCGTATTAACATTGCCCTGGGATAGACATAGAGGGTAGACAATTACAAGGTACGGGTCAGTCTGGTCGTATATGCGACTTTCTGATGGAGCAAGACTAATCTGTAAAGGAAGTCTGCCGTCCCATATGGCCTTCTGGATACTGTTGAGAGTTGCCTGCGATTCCATATTTTGCCAGTTGTTCGATGGTAACAGTTTAAGCTTGCTTGTCTACTACGAGAGGTTAGCATGTTGCTCAATATCCCTCATACATGGTCTTGGATACCGCGACTTAATTCCTGGATTAAGAGAACAGTCCGCGACCTCGTCTAACTACACGTTACAGCTGAGACTTTGAAATGTTGTCCCTTCCCCACTATCAGTTCAACATGGTCGAGGTGGTTGGGGGGGTCACGTCCGTCAACGCGTTGCACACTGTCTATTTAGGAGAAATATATCGCAGCGTGAGTATCTGCTAGTTTTTGTCAAGCGAAAGAAGAAGAACCACACTATCAATGTAAAAGGTGAGGCTGATGCACAAAAGTAATTCTAAATGTTTAGAGACGGAAAGTTGCCCGATTGGGATGACACGTGATACATGCCTGAGGCAAACATGTTTTCATTATATATTCAGAGGCTCAAAGGCGAATCAACAACTCTGAATGAAGTTTTAGGGCGATGAGGCATCCTGGGAATGTACATCCTAGGTGAGTCAGTAATGGCGATAATGTCAACAAAATCTCAGCTGGGCAATTCTCAGAGCACACAGTTGGTCACTCCATATTATATATGTCTTATTAATCTGCCTTTGCAAGACCACCAATTGCCTAGTATTGTTTAACATCACACCTAAACGGCTCCTTTAAAGCTCCCAGGGCTAAGATCACTCTCAACAAACTAGCAGCATTGTAGATGATGCTATTTTCACACCGTGATCGACTAATACAAACTGTACGTGCTCCAATCGCAGGTCGCGATCTCCCGTTGATCCCACTAGCCTTGAACTAGTTCAGTATCAGCGAGCAGAATTTGTCTGCCTACCAGATTGCTAGTCCCAGGTAGCCCCAAATGCACCGTGAGGGTGACTTCGAAGATCATCCGAGAAGGGACGTTTGATCGTCCTCCAGCCGAACACCAACAACACCTACCAGGCTATAGTGGTTTACCAACGCCCTGGAACCACTACGCTCTACGTGCAATAGTATTTTGGACTTGCCTTCCACTCTGTCAGTCTGTCCATGGGATGATCAGGGCACTAACTGACCGCAGCCCGGGGGGTCTTGCTCTGTTCCTTTTATCTACGGAGGTAGATTGTACCCTGCCACGGTGGAAACTGAACGAGGTGCAAAGAAAGTATCAGCACGGACTGGAGAAGCTGACGAAAAAA
>NW_022475071.1:168855-248245 GCF_009193445.1 Aspergillus pseudotamarii | reverse complement strand
GGGGGGGTTTCTTTTTTAAGAGAAGGTTTATGACTTTTCATGTTCAATTTAATGATTATTATTATTCCGTCACTACGGAGTACTTGCAGTACAGGACTTCTTCACTCCTTTATTTTGAACTGAGTGATATATTCATCCCATATCTTCATTTGTGTCAAACCATATCTCATCTAACCCTGTAACCAAACCCATCACATATTATATACCCAGGAAAATATAATAACAAAAAAGAAGAAAATCTTTATCCCCAGCTTCCGACCTCATATTTACATCCACTTCCTCTGGACTCCCTTAGGAGCATGTTCCGCCCGCCAGCATGGGAGCCACTTCTTCAAAGCCAGGCTGAACAACTTCCGTGACTTGTCAGCCGGCTTATAACTCAGGTCATAGTCAAAGCAATGCTCGGCTCTCGGAATGACATAGCCGAAGAGCACATTTTCGGGGGTCTCAACACCACACTTGGGGATATTGGTGGAGATCTGCACACCCTTCGGCGCGAATGTCTCGTTCGACAAGGGCGTCAATGTCCGCCAGGGGTCGAACTCGCCTGCACTCCAGAAGACATTGGAAGGACGGATGGTCCACCCACCTGTTTCGGCATTTGTCTCTTTCGCCTCCGGGTGTTCGGGGAGCAGGCCGCTCTGCTTTGCGCCGGGGAACTGTCGGTAGCAAAGGGATTGCTGGTATGCCAGGGACTGGTACTTAGAGAGTAGGGAGTGAGGGCCCACGTTGTCGGCCTGGAGATAGCCCCATTCGGTGCAATACTGCCAGGTCCAGCTGATGGTGTCGGGGTCGGTGAACTGCCCGCCCAGCTCGCAGATGGTCTCGGTGGAATTGTTCTGGCCCTTGCAGTTGGAGTTGCCGTCACCGACCTGGCTGCCCCACTGGTTGATGAGGTACAGGAGCGGGGGCCAGGCGGCGAATTTCTCGGTCAGTTCCTTGACTCCGACTTTCCGGGCGATGCCGTTGGGACTGGCGTTTTTGTCGAGGTAGCCGCAGAGTTGGGAGAGACTCTCTTCGCCGCCTTCGACGCCGTAGCTCTGGAAGAGGTTGTAGATGCTTCCGAGCGCGGCGGTAAAGTCGCCGTTGGAGTTGGGGATGCCTTCCTTGCCGAGAAAGAGTTCCTTGATGGCGTCGGCGGCTTGGCCCTTCTTGTCTAGTTGGCTGTCGATGTAGTCGTTGATGGCCTTGAGGTCCTTGGCGCAGCCGCCCAGTCCGTTCGCAACCATGCCGCGGTAGACTTGCTCGAAATAGATGGTCATGTTGACGCGGGCTTCGACGGGAGCGGACATGGCGAACGAGGCGAAGATGGTGTCCGGGTACTCGTTGCGGGTGAACGCCGCGCGCATGCCCGGGTATGAGCCACCGAGCATGACCCAGGGAGTAGACTTGGGGCTCAAGTCCGTCCCGTTGAGAGTGAATTTCTCAGCGAAATATGGAAGGTCGGCTAGTGCTTGGCTGTTGGTGAGGTACTTGAAATGCTCGTTGGGAGTGCTAGTGTTGACAGGGAAAGGCAGAGAGTCACCATAGTAACTTCAGTCGGACTGGACGTTAGCGATCAAGCACTAAGTGATGGCTATGGTTGGGGTTCTCACCGATGCTCCCACACAAGACCAAGCCCATGGAATTCCTTCAGGTACTCCGCAAAGAAGTTGTCCGATCCGCCGAGATATGATTGCGCGACGGAGTAGGCATTGCCTTCACCGGCGTCTAAAACAAAGACGGGACCACCAGGCTTGTAGAAGTCTGTTGAAACCCAGTAGCGGTTCTGATAGCTACCCACAGATGGATCGTCATGATCAATCGGGATCTAAACGCCGAGTTAGATACCACATCATATTTTAGAAAGCTTGATAGGTAAAGAAAAAAAAACATACCGATATCCGCCGGGCGGGTACCTCTGAGCCAGAACCGCGGGAAACCGCGGTCTCTGCGATCTTTTCAGGATTGAACCTGGCGGTATGACCATCGATACCTAGTACCGAAGCGAGTTGCAGGTTGTTGGCCTTGATGCCGGGGAGAAAGCCTAGGGCAGCAGACTGGCCCACCAGCAGTGTGAGGAGGGCCTTCGAAAATGTAAGCTTGAGGGACACCATTATGGATCACTCGCTATGATGCTTTTGGGTCTTGGATTAACAAGACCTCACCGAGGGCGAACTCACTTACTTATAGCTTATCGGCCGCAGCTAGACCCATGCATCTTGTTCCCTGTTACTAGTTGCTCATTCAGCGCGGAGACTATGACTAGCACCCATTTTCATGTCAGGCTAAGTGATACTACCCTGCACGGAAGTGAAATTGCCTGAACAGTGATCGGCGCGAGGCTTATATTGACATTGGGCCCACGTTTGTCGGGGCGTTCATAATGGAACGAATTACCGTCTTCGTTTGCAAGAATCGACTAGTCATACGGTGCTCGTTCATGTGGTGGGGCATCAGTAGTGTGGGTGATAGTCTGTTCAGCGAGAGTTGGGATAATTGAACAGACCAGACCGCCTCTGAGCCTCAAGCATGCACAAGGCTGTGTGATATAGGATTTCCCCAAAGAGGATGTGATTGACTAAGTCCAGTCGATGAGATGCATAGCCTGGGGCCAAAAAGAGCCTATGCCTTTAACCATCTGAAGAATCGAATTGTTGCCTAATGATTGAAAAAACGGTGCTGTCAACTTCCAGGGTCCAGTGCCTGCAGATCTCTTGACAAATTAGGGAAAATAATATAATTGTAACGTTGTTATCTTAATCGATTTAAGTCAATATTGATGGGTCGTGACTAGATCACATTTAGTTAGAACTAATATAGATTTTAGTCCTTGTAAATACTACTAAGACACGGCTTGTTCGGAATCCCTATCTTAATCCAAATGAAGCCTTGTTGTTTCTCTGTCTGTCAATATACCACCTCATCTCCATGTCCATGCTCACCACCCTCGTGTTAGAAAATGGGATCAACATGAAGGATGTTGTGGGGGCCATGCTTGGATTTATTTTTAATTCTGACTGTGCACCATCCAACGAGGCTGTTCAGCGAGTGTCCAAACGTATCTTCCGAATCCCCTCGACTAAAAGACTTGGCAATGGAAACTCGCCCAATCGAACGGGGTCACTCCACATTCATCCGAGTGAAAATGCTCCTCAGGGTTCGGCGCAGACACGGAGTCCGAGCCCATTGCTCAGCAAATCACCACTTGATCTTCTCTCTCCTTCCCCACAATGCTAGGGTCGATTCTTTGGAAGAAGTACTTCGCACGGCGTACTGACAACGGACATTTTCTGCATCAGGCTGAGCTTAGTTATAGAGCTTAGTAGCGGATGACATGGACGGCTATGATTTGTGTTGCGCACAGCCTTCATTAGGTTTCTCTTAGCTTATGCTTTTTCCCTGATTGGGCACGTCGAATGAAAAGTGTAACTCATTACCTTTGCTGTTGACATCTCTTCAAGGATAGTGGGCTGGATGCATGATGTTGCCCTAGAGGATGATGCGCAGTTTATCCGTGTAGGGTGTATTCTAGCGGCATAATCATTGCGCGTATTGTAGAGGTAGTATTACTCGCTGATTTCCATTTGGTGGTATAGCTCATCAAGGATGTATCATGCACGGCGAATGACCCTACGGAGAGTGTATTTTCTGTGAAGGAGTATTGATTAAATTACTCTTATTGACACTGAAGGGGTCGCACAATGCTTCTAGAAGTTCTGAGTTGTAAGCCTTGTGTCGGTCGTGTCGATCTGATCTCTCTTCTGACTCCATTTGCACTCTTCAAATAAGGATCATACTGTTCAGAGCCTCACGGCCAATACAGACTACATAACGACAGTCGACGGTTAATCCTGAGCTAAAGACTAAAATGCCTGAGGGGCTGTGCGCTCTGACAGCCAAAAACCGGCAAGGATAAAGCAACTGCTAGTCGTGAACAGACTTTGAGCTAGGGCATCACTGGATTGCGCCTTATAGAGCACTTTCTGATCGAGGATAGTCTTTGTGAAGTAGATAACCAATCTTCTCAGCCTCCCATCACACTCAGGGTGTTGCTGTGGATGTGCGACCCATTAGAAGCAACGCCATGATTAGAGTAAATGTCGGGAATCAACCTATATAATACTCAGCTCTTGAGGGATTATGGCACTAAGTCGCTTCTACTAGTATGGGCTGCTAGACGAGTCGTTCTTTTGCACATCTAACCCTGAAACGATCTAACCAGTCAATGTACCGAACCCATTGAAGACCTGCTGTCGAGGCAAGAGATCGCTTTGTATTGCTTGGGAACGGGTATTGGCTAATACTGACAAGTTAACAGCAGATACTGGAGAGGATAAAGGTATACATCACTGTGAGGAAATGGGGAAGGAAACGCATGTGTGCTGTAGATATCAACCAGGAACTAGCATTTTATATCAAAGCTTTAACAACCAGCCCAACCGATACAGATATAGGGATTGCGGTTTGATATCATTTCCATTAGTTGATATCGTATCATTTTCCTAATATGGTATCCCACGTTCTAGTCTAGAACAACCCGTTTCTGACCTACTCCTTAAGTTCATCGAATTCATTACAGTACGTCAATCACCTAAATGACATGACTGAGCTTGTTGATATAACCCCCCGCACTACCTCCAGGCTTCTCTCTATAGATTCCTACATATTTGTCACTAAAAGCAACTACTATGGCAGAGAGCACTAGCGATCCAGCACCAAGCGCTGTGTCTACTGACGAGCTCAATCATCCGAAACGTGTCATCTGACGAATCCGTGTAAATGACTTTGATAAGTGGACCTGGGGTGATTCCGATAATACTATAGAAGAATATCTGGTCTTTTCAGGGCGCCCAGTCGAGGAATTTGATCAAGATATTCATCACTCACACCTCCAAACCCCTTTAGCAGCAGGACGGGGATAGTTGTATATAATCCTTGATCTTCACAGGGATCTACTCAGGAATCCTGACCTGAAACAAGTGAAGCACGAACTCTACCGCGTTCGCCCGGCGGAGGACGGTATAATGTATGTATACCATATAGTCATATCTGGGAATTTAGCTAATATATATGTATAGCTCAGCTCACAGGTATCAGAACCGATATAGAATGCTGAGACTTTTATGAAAGTTAAGATTCTACAGTCAAACCGTCGCTGGAGGTGGATATAGTGTCCGCATCTTTCTGTGCAGCCGCTGACGTTGGAGGTCGTGACGGCGGCCCCAAAAGGCTATTGGTATCGGTCGCTTTAGGGCGGAAGCTGTGATTGGGCAAGATATTCGCTCTCACCTTCTTTTCATCGATGCTATCCTCATCGCTGCGGATTGCATGTACTTTTTGAGGCAGAGAGGCAGACTACATAGACACTTACTGTTTAGACAGTGAGCACGTCGCCGGCCCACGTTGGTGAACACAAGATGCGCATGCCAGGAAGTGAATCCCTGGCGCAATGGCACAATGCTTGGAGGCTTGCTTTCTTCAATCCGGAATGGTACTGTAGCAACCCCTACGCGATTGCAAAAGGAGTGACTTGTATAAACAGTATCGACCCCATGTCTCGGCTGACATGGGTGGATGGCCTCATGATCGACGCGCCGGACGAGCAGACCTGCGTGCGATGATAGAAATCCATACTCGGGCTTAGCTTGAATGGGGTTGCACATTGCAAGCATGATTCTTTTGATCCTGGCAAAAGCCCCGACTAAGTTCTTCAGACGAACTGACTACATTGACGTTGGTCCGAATCGTGAAGCCTACCTAGACTTTGAATTAGCAACAGGATATCCAGTATGTGTAGAATAATGCCAGCGTAACAAGGCATAACGGCACTCAAGTGATTTCCTGGTTGCCGGCATCCGGGGTTGTATAGAAAACTTTAAAGAAAGATGCCAAGTATAGAGCTTAAGTTTTGGATAGGAGAGACTCTTCAGGAACACAACCCAACCACGAGACCATTTTGGTTGTTATGTTGTCTATCCTTAACTTGTAGTATTTTGTAGGCATATGAACCTTTTACTGGGCTAAGGCCAAGATGTAATCTGGAGAAGTGTTTTAGTATGTAAGGTCAATCCTTGAAAGGCCTTCGTAGACATTTGTGAAGGTCGTCTAATCAGGCCGGTGAACCACCCGTTTCTCATGTAACTGGCGCGGATTTGCCATCGTCCAAGTATAGCATGGGGAGCAGCATTAAATTCCGGAAGCGTCCTGCCCGAACTTCCTTCAGGTAGGGCATTTTAGTGGATGGTGACCTCGCAGTTAGGGCAAGGGCAAGGACAAACGTCAAGAAATGCGTCTGCTTTGCCACTGCTCTTGTATCTTCCAAACTCCTATACCCGACCTTCTTATCCCTGGCAGTATGCCCCTGTCTAGTACACCTCTTTACTGTCTCCAGGCGCACAAGGTCTTAGTAATCGGATTCCCCACTGATAATAACCCTTTGCGACAGGAAAGTGATCAATAGGGTTTCAAACCCCAGGCGCATAATTTGGGCTGGGAGAGAGGCAAGCGACCTCCATTCTCGAAGAACTACTTAAAGAACAAGGGTTATTCTCACTCTCGCAAGGGCCTTATTTTCGAGCTGCCATCTGTCACGATAGACAGATCGTTAAGGTCTTTGACTATAGGGATACTTAATCAATGAATACCTTCCATTCGAATCAGGATAGCTTACCCAGCGTTGCGGGAAATGGGATTTCCCAGGACATGAAGTTCATAAGCGCCGGTGTCTTAGGAATTCCAAAGTACTTTTCCACATACTCATACTCACGTTACAGTATGCTATTGACGTATGCTCTTTCTTTATGTGATCTATGATAATATTTGGAACCTTTATTAATGACTCTGATTCTTCAAGACTCATACCCTCTGGGAGGTATTTCCGCGGTTCAAGGAAAGTCTTGACCTTCTTCAGCATCTCTTCTAGCTTCTTGAACGGGTTTTTGGATGGCATCTTGGGTATACTGGATGGTGAAGGTAATATGTTGACCTCACAATCCCATACCGAGCACGATCTAAGACGGACAGCCAGAATCTTAGCCCTTCATTGACAGCGTAGCCTCCTCTTGAGGCGCCAAGACAGAACTCCCACCTATCTGTCCATAGACATTTACATGGTCGCGGGCCATGGTGGATGTAAGTACGCGTGCCTTGGCGTCAAATTTGGGCGTACTTCCGTGGCACTTTTGGACGTATAAAAGTAATGTCCAGAGTATTAGAATGGCGTTGTGGAGATTTCAAATACGCATTTGCTTTGTATTATCCAGTCCTGTCTCAAGAAGAAAGAATGACAAAGAAGTTTTGAAATCACCAAATATAGGGAGCGCGTATCGGGGCCTTGCTGACTGTGGAGGGCGATGTTGACCCTCGCCACCGGTTGACGCCAATCGTTAGATTTGGCTTAGGCAGGGTGGTTGAGGGTCGCAGCCTTCAATCCTAGCTTTTATAGCGATTCAATTCGGTTATGAACCATGCTAGGCTGCTCCGCTAGGACATGAGTGAATGCTGTTTACGGTATAGGACGCCATATAGGCAGCTATGTAGCTCCCATTGCGTATGGAGATTTCTGCTTTGATTCCCGGAGCAGCAAGAGACCATTGTAATGCACCATGAGGCTTTGAATGTGGAGAAATGCGTGTGGAGGACAAAGATTATCACGGTACGGAGCTATGGGCACCTGCTAGGTTTTGGAACCAAATATATCTCTTAACCGGTGGATGAATGTATGAACGTTGCGGCAGTAGGTCCGAGAACCTTGATCCCTAAGCAGAATTACTGCTTGATGACTGCTTGATTGATGTTTCTCGGCAAATATGGGAAAAAGTATCCCACATCCTCCGTCTTCAAACCTTTATCAAGCAGGTGGTTTAGGTTCCCTTATTCACCTTGATTAAGTCGATCATTGAGAATTCATGGTATATGACATTTCAGGCAATGCTATAGTTGATTACTATAGGCGATTTGTTGAGGATATCTCAAACTGCTAAATCTTCTTATGTGCATGGCTACTAATCAATGTGGAACTGATTTACAAAACAGAGAAAGCCCAAAGAAGGTGGGAGACGACGGGGAGAAGGGAATGCAGATAGAGAGGGTAAGAAAGCACCTAGAAGACAAGTTGGTGTGTCAATGTGATGAGCTCTTTCACTAGCCTACTATTGAATACCTTCCATGATCTAATATTGACGAGCTAGGGTCATTCCCTTGACGCCATATTGACACCTCTCATACTATTAACCGTGGATAGTTTATGAATACTGACACTAACTTTATATTCTCCTATGGCTATCATTTCATGGAACTATGATATAACCGCAAGAGTACGAAATAGGGCTACACATCGATTCAATGTATATGAACGCGGTTAAGCATGAAAATGGAGCGAGCTTACTAAACAGGCATTATTCCTATTGAAGACCCTACGTGAATAACCTAATTCATAAAAAGGAAGGGATTTTCTTATTTTCATTCGAAGCAAATAAGGGTAAGGCATGTCGTTTGCCTGGGCCAGAGGCCATGCGCAAACAGGTCTGGATTCTCTTGGATAATAAAATGTAGGGTGAGCGTTGCACGCGGAAAGCCTTACAGTCCCAACAAACGACCATAGTGAGGAAAGGAGAAATTGATTGATTGACATGTTAGATCTGTTTATGAACGCTTACTGGGTAGATGAAAAGCTCGGGGAGGAGAATTGGGGGGAATTTATTTTCCGGGAGTAAAGGGAAAGTAAACGGCAGATCGACATTCTACATCGTAGATCCATGCTGATTCCTGTTTGTTGCTCATGCATCGCAGCATTCCGTTCACTATGTAATTCTGGAAAATAGTCGCGTAATAAGGATATCAATCTCGGTTGTTATTGCATTGTCTTGCCAGCTTGGCCACTCGATGTACCTAGTACTGTACCTAGCCTACCGTTATTAGCGGTGCCTAACTCTGTAACACATCCTACAGTAAGTTACCAACTGATAACCAACCTTATCACTCCAAGTAACAAAAACAAACAACATCATTATATAAAATATAAGCAGGGTTTGCTCCCTTTGCTAAAAAGAGAGCACGGGCATATGTTGCCTTTATAGAATTGCAATCGCGTTACCAGACTGGGCTCAAAATCATACGGGTTCAGTAAGATGAACAGAATAAATCGTGTATGATGAAAGATTGTTAAGATATTCTTGATGGTTTAGGACCAGAGAGAAAACCTGCGTTGGCTTCGGGTACCTTGGGAATCATACCACACTTAGGTCATAGAGTTAACCTTACGGTATGGGATACTATTCGCTTGCTTTCGAATGGGGGGAAAATAGGAATAGAGTGCTGAAAGTTGATCCTCAGAGTGCCTATGCCTTACTCGAGCCTGGGGTATCTTACTTTGACCTCCATGTGTGCTTGGTCAAGCACAACTTGCGGGATCAAGTGTGGGGAGACGTGCCTGACGTCGGTGGCGGTTCGGTTATTGGAAAATGCTCGAAAGAGGTGCTGGATATACTCCATACGATGATCACTGGTAAGCTGTTAGACGTAATTGTGCCCAAAAGGAGATCAGCTAATGACCTGTTCACAGGATGATGCGCTGCGGATGGCTCACTCCGCACTGGGATGGGCACTTTGCCGAACCCTAAAGCGGACAAGAGCAAGCCGCCACATGAACAGGAACCAAACGAGAGCTGGCAGTTATTTGAGTATATCCTCGGTCCGCAGAGTGCTGGTATATTTTCTGAGTCGTCTCTTGGAATCATCGTGAGAATGGGAATCTAGCTTATGCCTCCCCGGCGGGTATTAGGCGTACATGATCACCTTTCCCAGGGACAATGACTTGGATCAGATTGTGGAGATACCCCGACCCTTGAGAATCTCCGGTGTAATTCAGAATACATTCAAGTTGGATAACGTCCTAGTTAGTGCCGCTCTGCAGGTATGTCCGCCGAGCTATTGAATGCTCATTATCGGTATCTCACACTGAATTTTCTAGAGCCACCGCACCAAATACACCAATTCTGACAAGCCTCTAACCGACCTCATGTTAGATGAAATCGCCCAAAACCTCACTGTCGGTCGCTGGAATCTCTCCGGAGCGATGTACCGCTCACTCATTATTCGCGACGCTCTCTGGTCTGTCATTAAAGCGTCCTTCAGCAAGATCGCCGGCGCCAAAGTCTATTTCCCCGAAGATCGTCCCAACGACATTATTCTACAAACCCGAAGCGATACAATGCAAGGTACCCCAGTCACAACCGAGCTTGAATTATTGCCCTAGCTTCCCAACGGCGGACATCTATTCTTCTCTCCAATCACCAAAATGACTGGACCCGATGCCAAAGCCTAGTACGACATCAGCCGCCGCTTAAGCGAGGAATACGGCCTCGATTTTATTGGCATGTTCTTCCCCATATCGTCTGCATCCTGTTTGATCGGAACGATCCCGATTCAAGACGTCGGGCTTATAAGCTTATTCAGGTTCTGATCGCCGAGGCGGCGGACCGGGGATGGGGTGAGAATCGCGCTCATCTCGCGCTGATAGACTAGATTACCGAAATTTATAGCCTCGATGACAATGCTCAGATGAAATTAAACGAGCCGTTGAAGAACACGCTTGATCCGAAGGGGGTCTTGTGTCCTGGAAAGAATGGTGTTTGGCCTGCTAATTACCGTAAGGAAGCTTGGTGTCTACCAAAACCATAACATTGCCCAGCCAATCTATATACGCAAGGCTCATAAGTAGATTGAAGGCTAGTAGAGGTTAGTAACTGAAGCTAAAGGCCCTGATCTGAGCAAGCTCTGGATAGTCCGACGGGCCGAACCGATCCGCCAAATCAAAACTTTCCATGGGACCGTTAGCACTGGGCAGCAGTGATAGAAAACCGGTTTTTGTCGGATATCAAAGCAAGGAATATTAAATCTACTAACTGGTACATCTGAAACAATAAAACTTTTCTTAGTACATTGGTAGCTATTCAACATTCCGTCTTGCTCTTCGCTCCGTTTTCTGCTTAGGGTTCATACGTTTCTCCGCCGCGGGGATGGCTCGTAGCCAAGCTTGTGAGCTACCTGATCTTAGGGAGGACTAAACAGACGATCAACACAAAACAAATCTCTTACTTTTCTTTTTCTTTATTTCTTTCCTAGTACCAAGATGTTCGTGCAATTCCACTGGCTAGACATGTATCTTTATGCCCATCTAAATAGGAGGTCTGGTTTGCCCGAGCTCAGGCGATCTCAGGTTTCCTGTGAGCATTAGTTCTGTTCTGAGGTCAGTCTAGTTAGGGAATTTTAAGCGACCCCATAAGGGTAGAAGCACCCAAGACATGCATATCTACTATAGAACACGTGAGATTCCACGTAAATAGGAAATTAGTATCCAAAGTAATAATTATCTCATTCATCTCAGTAAGTAATCGAAGCGAAAATGACGTTTCCATATACTTTACCTGCTTATACTACATAGAATTAAAGCATCTCAGAAGCCAGAACGTTTTCAAAAAGGAAAGCAACTAACAAAACGATTTTTATATTGAAGCCCCACAACGCGAGTCCTGTTAGCCTGCTGTTTCAATCGCCAAGGCAAATATACTCCGTAGGGGTCTTTCCTCCTCGAGTTAACGCGGACATAGACCGAGTGTGGGGGCACATAGCTAAAGTGGTTTCTTTCAGGTGTTTTTTTATTTGAAGTTCCTTCTGTATTATAGCATCCACTTCATCAATCTTCTCTTCTTATTGATGGCAATTCTGCTCCACATAGACTTTAGGAGTACAGTCCTTTTCACAAAGCTTGAACGAGAAGGAACTATAAGAAAATGTTGTCTTACACTGATATTTGGAACATATTGGAAAGCTGTGGCCGACAACGTATGTTTATTACGTAAAATGATTGACGGGGCTTCCACAACCCTAAATGTTGGCGTGTGCGGGTACCTTAGTTCCTCGGATCGCTTTGTCTAGCCTTTTCTGGTATGAGAATGATTATATTACCTAGAAGGGATGTATACAATTCTAGAATTTGGTAAATACTAACGCTAACAAGGTGAGGGGAGTTGCTGGGGATCGAGTTGCTGGGGATCGAGTTGCTGGTTTATCCTTTTACAGAGATGTCGCAGAAGTGGAAGTACTTTATAGCTGAGTGGATTACCTCTTTGTCTTCACGGTAGGATGAAGTATGAGATTTGGATATTTGTGGCGTTTGATTGAATTTGGTCGATGTAGCAGTCTGAGAGATCAATCCGTGCCATTGAAGGTATATCATGTCTTGAGATGAACAAATCTAGATATTGTGACCGAAGGACTGAGACTTTGTAGTCAATAAAAGAGTTTTTACTTGCTGTGTGAGGTGATGATTGTATATGCTGGCGAACCTATTTTAAGTTTGATTTGAAGATTAATGTATCTCTACTTTGAGAGCGGTGTTAGTGTCCTTGCAGTGTTTTGCCACTGTAAGTACTCAAGTAGCTCTGCGACTGGTTGCAAGCTAATGGAAGCGGCTTAAAACTATATCTAAATTTCAAGTGAAGTATACAGGGTTCAATTTCTCGTAGTATCAGCTGCATTAGATAAGGTCTCATACTAGTGAGGTATCTCTTTTAGTGAATCCCTCTTACGATCAATGATTTGCTTATGCGATTTGGGGAAACTCATCTTGAGCACTAGCTATCGATTCCGGTACCAGCTACCCCTGGCCATAGAGTCATAGGTGCTGACAAGGTAATGCATACCTTACCTACTAACTAGTCCACACCATGACCAGTCCATGTGCAAGCTACAGTAGAGACGCTCTGATCATCGCTGATATCCATCGGTCTATCCCATGAAACCTGAAGATCCATGATCGGGCATGTTCATAGGGAGTGGAGACCATGGCACAGGCGGAAAGAGTATGCAAAGATTGCGAACACGGCCGTTGCGCTATGGCTCGTTTGATGGCAGTGCCTTTGCTGGACTGTACATAGCCTCGGTTAATAAATGTTAATGACCCATCAGAACTCTAGACATGTTCCTAAATATCTTCTGTCTACACGGTGTGCTCCTGATCGAATCATAAAAATAGATACTAGTGGGGTTTCTCTGAATCTGCATTGTTGCTTACGCGGGGGCTGTTAACCGCCCACTAACTACTAGTAACAATAGCAGGAAGCTATCCTATAAGATTGCGATGGCGGCCATAGCGCAGTGTCCAGACGACAGAAAATTGTGCGTTCAAATTATTCATAAAAGGGATGTAAAAATTAGAGGAAAGACATACTGTCCTAAGGGAGGGATTTAGGGGAGCACTGGGAAACAAATATTATAAAAACAATAGCATCCCAGGAAAAAAGTGGCTACTCTGCAGACCCCCATTTGTGCCAGAGGGTGCAGGAAGCCCGGAACATCCTGGAGGGACAGGAGAGTAGACCGCCATTTGATTGGGGGTGTCAGCTGTGGTGAAGGCGAAAAGTAAGCGGCCAAGGTCGAGACCCGCGCAAGCCGCTTAGGCATTATGTCATGTTGGTTAGCGACCGCCCCGAAAGACTGTGGCGACGTGCACCATTTGTTTACCCTTCCCCGAAAGACTGTGAGGGCGCGTGCAGCGGATAGCAATGGCCTCATGTTCTTACCTTCAGAGTAGAATGTAGAATATAGAATATTTAATAAAGAATGTTTGAACTTGGGACTGTAGTCCATTTTATGACATCCGTTAGTCAATTCAATCACAGGTTCTAGGATTGCAAAATCAACCACATTCGTTGGAGGCACTGTAGGGTAACCTCCAAATCAGGCAGAACCTTTCGTCAGTGTTGCGTGGGCTAATGCGCCTGTCCAAAGTTCGGTCGAAACCTTTCCATTTGAGTTCTGTATCTGTTACTTGTGCGTTTCCGATTTGGATTAACCGATTCGATTTTTTATCAGTCTAGCAAAAATGCTCAAGAATATACCAGAGAAAAAGCGTGGTGAGAGAAAGAAAGCAGAAAGCGCCTCAGTAGATGCGAATCAATGCCGGGCGCAGCGGGGTACAGCACAGTTAGTACTAGGAGCTCTGCTGCAGCTCTCGCGAGCCCATCCATGGAGGGGCAAAACAAAAGTACTCCAGCTCTACCCGGGACACGACAACGTGTTGGCGGGGTTCAAACAAAGGTAAACAGAAAGTAAAAACAAAAAAAAAAAAAAAATGAGAGAGAGAAGAGGAGGGAAAATGAAGAGTCATACTCTTCATATATAACATATTTTTGTTTATTTGCCCACCCAAACATGGATCGATTAATCCATCCAAGAAAAAGGTCACAACAAATACTACCAAAAATCCCGGGCTTTGTAGTGGATAGACGGGGGGTGTGTGTTGGTTACGCATTGCAAACAAAATCTGTTGGCGACCTTGGTAGTGGACAGTGAACACCGTAGGCACAGCACTAGTGGGTTTCAAGTATTCTTGGTGTGCGACCCCAGGGGAGGGGCAAACGACGAAGCCTTGCGACTTGAGTAGGCGCCCGGTACCCGGGTTAGCATATGTCGGCCTTCAGGCGGCGCAGGGGAGAGAAGAGGACCGGGACAGGCTGCAGTGCAACCGAGAGTTGGCCGGCGCTTAACGGAGGAACAAGAAGACTCAGCACCCTGCGGCCCCGGCGGTCGCAGAATCCTACGGGAGACTACTAGGAGTAGTAGTAGTAGTAGTAGTAGTAGTAGTAACGGGAGCTCTCTGGTGAAGATTGCCAGCTTGAAGCACACTAGTGAGCTCCCCGAGCCCACTGTCCTAGGGCCCCTAAGCCTAAAACAGCGACTCAGCAGCACTTCAGGCTTTCAGCGCCCTTCAGCGCCCACTATTTAGTAGGGTCTATTCCCCCCCCCTCTACCGCGACCCCGCTAGCGAAATTTTCTTTTTCTTTTTTTCCCTCTTTCTAAAACCCAATATTCTTCTCTTCTCTCTCTCTCTCTCTCTCTGTTTTTCTCCGTGCCCTTCTCACCAAAAGCAAAATTTATCCAAAATCTCTTTCTCAGTGAAGTTTCACTGTCTTTTGAATCATGTCGCGCAAAGACGACACCGTCACCGTCAACGTTGACGATTTCACTAGAACCCGCGATAGCGTAAGTCGCCCCTTGTTTACTGTCCGCCGGTCGCGCCCGACTGGGGTGTCCGGCGCAGCGCTCAGGTCTTCTCCCTGCTCATCACGCGTCCTACAACAACCACGCCCGCTTTATGGCTTACTCCTCCCCCCCTCTGTTGGAATTCCCCTTGCAACTTACATTTCATGTTTGTAAATTACCATCAAACCAACCTGGGTAGCTTCACGTCAGATCAATTCTTGACATTACCCGTAACTTGATCTCGTGCTTGCTCCGTTGTTCTTGTTTACCTTGATCGAGCTTATTTCTCTTCCCCCCCCCCTCCCCCTCCCCCCCCACACACACACTTTCACAATGGTTAAACGCGCCTCGATCCCTGATCGAGGTCAGCCATCATTGGACCTTATTACTTCTATCGCCCGCGCTATTAATTCCGTCAATGCGGCTACCTCCGGCATCCGCGCGGTGGCTTCTTTCCCACCTAGCCAAACTCAACTAACGTATGCGCAGGTGATCGTTAGTCTCGCGCAACTCCAGGCGGCCGTCTCCAAGCTGTCGGAGGCTTATATTAACCATGCGAACACCGTACTAAACCGTGGCCCGACGGTCGACATTGGGAACATCGCCAACATCACTAACTCGCTCTATGAAAGCGGCTTGCTGGGCGCCCTCGGCGGTGCTCGCGCTACTAGCCCCGGCGCAAAGTCCGAAGTGGGCGAGAAGAAGAAGCGCAAGCGCGCTCCCCCGGACCCCAATGCGCCCAAGCGCGCCTTGACCCCTTTCTTCCTTTACATGAAGCACAACCGTGCTGAGATTGGCGAGGAAATGGGTCCCAATGCCAAGCCAAAGGATGTCTCTGAAGAGGGTACTCGTCGCTGGGCTGAGATGCCCGAGGAGGAGAAGGAGGTAAGTTGTTCTCTTCCGCTGGCCCCCAACGCGTCGCGTCGCCGTGACTAACCAGCGCGGTACGTAGCACTGGAAGAAGATTTATGCGGACAATCTTGCGGTCTACAAGGAGAAGATGAAGGCCTACAAGGCTGGTCTTCCTTACAGTGATGACGCAAAGGCCGCCAACCAGCTGCAACAGGAGGCGGACCGTGCGGAAACCACCCCTGCTGAAGAAGAGGAAGAAGAAGAAGAAGAGGAAGAGGAGGAAGAGGAGGAGGAGGAGCCCGAACCAGTCCGGGAGCCTACCCCTCCACGCGCTGGCAAGCGTCGCCGCAGCGAGGCTGCTAAAGCTGCCAAGGAGGCCGCCTCTCCTGCGGATACCAAGAAGGCATCACCTGAGAAGAAGAGGACGCGCACTCCCGCTTCGAGGGAAAAGAAGGTGCAGGAGGAGACCCCCGCATCGACTCGCAAGGCGGCTGCGACGGAGAACAAGCGTGGCAAGAAGAAGCGCAAGAGCGAGGCTGCTGCTGACGAGTAAAGGTGATATTACGTGTACATCTTTGGACATTGTGGTGGTTGGATTGCTGTACAGGCATTTGGCGCATCTATGTTGTTTTTGGGAATTGAACCGTACTCAGTGGTCCCTGTAACATATCGTGCTATTTGCAGCCGGGTTACTGATTAGTAGGTGCTCTGGGGTAGGGCAGTTGGGAGTCTTTTTTCTTTACATTTTTTTTTTTTTTTTTTTACTTTTATCTATGATTTTCAGGAGCTTCGGTTTGCTTTTAGGTCAAGGTTGCTCGAAGGGAAAATGGATATCTTTCTGATTGATCTTAGCGAAAGTTAAAATGGAAGCAATTTGAATAGCAGTCCGTTTTCTTTTTCTTTAGGCGGTGACTGAAGAATGCTTTACGGGTAATGTCACTTTCTCCATCAGTTCATTTCCATGACTGTCGAGTGGATGCGATACCGGAAACAGGATTCCTAATATACCCGAATGGGGAGAGGATTCTGATTTTCCAAGGCCACGCGAGAATGCAGGATGCTTTGGCATACCCCAGACATGCAGGGGTGAGGTTGCAGTAGGGTGAGTCTAGAGTCTGGATTCCATGGAATGGTCCGTGGCTATCGATCGAACGGTTAGCCGGCACGGTTCGTGCAGGATTTCTATCGTTCCAGAAATCCTTTTCCCCCCTCCTAAAAAAAGCTGTTAGTCAAATTGATGAATGAATAGTCAATTGGGCACGGCCAACCATAGGCCGAAAGGTAACCCTTATCAGCAATGCCGGCAGCGTATCTCGGCGAAACCCCACATCAACATCCGGCCTTCGCCTTTGCCTTTGGGCTTCATTTATAAAACCCGCCCCGGAATCCCCTCGTGCATGTCGCCTCCCGGTCTCCCTGCCCTAGAGACGGTCATCGCCGTGTGAGATCACAATCCCTACACCCGTTCCAAAGAGAAACTGTGAAATACGACTGCCTTATTGGTCGCGTGCAGACTCCTCTCGGTCGCATCCGATCCAGCCTTTTTTTTTTCTTTCTTTTTATTAATTTTTTCCCTTTGTCATCCACTCCCTGTCCACTGATTGGCCTATCAGCTCCCGATCGCCTGCTGCTGGATTTTTTACAGCGCTGGTGATTCGCAGGCCAAGAGACAACGATTCAGCTCCGCTTTTAAACTACTGTCGGCGAAGATGCACCTCATTCCTAAGGAGGTACGTTCTAAACAGGGATCCGTCGGGGAGATCTAGATCTGTATAACAAAAAAAAAAAAAAAGACTATATTAAATCTGACATGGGTGGCTTCGGTAGCTCGATAAACTTGCGATCTCGCAATTGGGCTTTTTGGCCCAACGGCGTCTCGCACGTGGTGTGCGATTGAATCATGCAGAGGCAGTGGTATGTCATCGCCCCTTCAGTTGCGTATCCATCGAAGTGGACCGGCACGGAACTGACATCACCGGTTTAGGCTTTGATATCCTCGAACATACAGGAGCTCATCCGCGATGGTCTCTACTCCGTGGCCGATTTGATGTCCATCGGCAAGACCATGCTTGGTCGTCGTCATGTCTTGCCGTCCGTTGTTTCCACCCTTATAGAACTACAGGTCGAAGGCACGTTCCCGACCGGCACATACCTCGTAACGGTCCACCACCCAATCAGTAGCGACGAAGGAAACTTGGAGAAGGCTCTATACGGGAGTTTCCTTCCGATCCCCCCGGCGGACGCGTTCCCTGATCCGGATCCGAACGACTATGAGCCCGAGAAGATGCCCGGTGCTATCATCCCCGTGAAGAACGAGCGCATTACGTTGAACGAGGGACGACGAAGAATTAGGCTCAAGGTGATGAGTAAGGGCGATCGGCCAATTCAGGTGAGTGCATTCCGGTCCCTCCGCGTTGTACGGGACTCACATGATGAACGTGTAGGTTGGGTCCCACTATCATTTCATTGAAGTCAACCCGCAATTGCATTTTGATCGTCTCCGCGCGTATGGTTATCGCCTGGATATTCCTGCCGGAACATCTGTACGATTCGAACCTGGAGACACCAAGACCGTGACGCTTGTGGAGATTGCGGGCCATCGCATTATCAAGGGAGGTAACTTCATTGCCTCGGGCACGGTCGATCTGAGCAGAGTGGACGAGATCATGCTGCGTCTGCAAGCTGACGGCTTCGCTCACATTGCGGAACCCACTGCGGATGCCGCTCTCGTGGCCCCATTCACGATGGACCGAGAGGCCTACGCGCGGATGTTTGGCCCTACCACTGGTGACCTGGTTCGCTTGGGATTGACAAACCTGTGGGTCAGGGTTGAAAAGGATTATACATCTTACGGTGACGAGTGCAGTTTTGGCGGAGGCAAGACTATCCGAGATGGAATGGGCCAATCGTCAGACAAGTCCCACCAACACTGCTTAGACACGGTTATCACGAACGCGCTGATCATCGACTGGTCCGGTATCTACAAGGCCGATATTGGAATCAAGGACGGGATCATCGTCGGCATTGGCAAGGCTGGAAACCCCGATATTATGAACGGCGTGCACCCGGAAATGGTCGTCGGCGCCTCGACGGACGTGGTCGCCGGGGAGAACAAGATTATCACCGCTGGAGGGTTCGATACCCATATCCATTTCATCTGTCCTCAGCAGGTGGATGAAGCATTGGCTTCTGGAATCACTACATTCTTGGGTGGAGGAACTGGCCCCTCGACAGGTTCGAACGCGACTACGTGCACCCCGGGGCCCACCCATATGCGCCAGATGATCCAGGCTTGCGATCACCTCCCCATCAACGTGGGTATCACCGGTAAAGGAAACGACTGTGGTGGAATCAGCATTGAGGAACAAATCATAGCCGGTGCAGCGGGACTGAAGCTCCATGAAGACTGGGGTTCCACTCCTGCGGCCATTGATACCTGCCTGGATATGTGCGACAAGTACGACGTGCAGTGCATGATTCACACCGATACCCTGAATGAATCTGGTTTCGTGGAACAAACGATTGAAGCCTTCAAGAACCGCACAATTCACACCTATCACACGGAAGGAGCCGGTGGTGGCCATGCTCCTGATATTATCTCCGTCGTTGAGCACCCGAACGTTCTTCCCAGTAGCACCAACCCCACTCGTCCATTCACGATGAACACTCTCGATGAGCATCTTGACATGTTGATGGTGTGCCATCACTTGTCCAAGAACATTGCCGAGGACGTTGCGTTTGCCGAGAGTCGTATCCGTGCCGAGACCATCGCCGCCGAAGATGTCCTCCATGATCTTGGCGCCATCAGCATGATGTCCTCAGACTCGCAGGCTATGGGTCGCTGTGGCGAAGTGATCCTACGGACATGGAACACAGCGCATAAGAACAAGGAGCAGCGTGGCCCGCTAAAGGAGGACGAAGGCACAGGCGCAGACAACTTCCGAGTCAAGAGGTACATCAGCAAGTACACTATCAACCCAGCCATTGCCCAGGGCATGTCCCATATGATTGGCAGCGTGGAGGTCGGCAAGATTGCCGATTTAGTTATCTGGCACCCCAGTTCTTTCGGTACCAAGCCTACCCAAATCATGAAGAGTGGGATGATTACCGCTGCACAGATGGTAAGCATAAATTATTTCGTCTCAACATAAAACAAGACAACTAATATGCTATTCAGGGTGATCCAAATGGATCCATTCCCACTATCGAACCGATCATCATGCGTCCCATGTTCGGAGTAAGTCCCCCTCACTCCTTCTTATCCTCCCCAACAATCCCTTCTAACATGATACCCCAGGCCTATGTCCCCAGCACCTCAATCATGTTCGTCTCACAAGCCTCCATCGACGCCGGCACCGTCCAATCCTATGGAGTCAAGAAGCGTATCGAAGCCGTCAAGAACTGCCGCAACATCGGCAAAGCCGACATGAAATACAACGACACCATGCCCAAGATGCACGTCGACGCGGAAAGTTACGCCGTCGAAGCCGACGGTGTACTTTGCGACGCTCAACCCGCGACAAGCTTACCGCTTACGCAAGACTTTTTCGTTTACTAGATGATGATAAAATTCTCTTTCTCTCTGCTTTGACTTTGTATTTCTGTTTCTGCTTGTGTTGAGATACCTAGCCTGTATGCGTGCGCGTGTTTTGGCACATTTCCTTTCTTAACTTTCTCTTTGTATAGATTAGGGTATAGGTTGGTTTCTTTTGCATTTCGGAAGATGTGTGCATATTAATTAGCATGTGTTATGAATGTGTGTAATGATATCCATCTTATCAATTTATTTTATTTTAATTTTTTTTTCTAGAATCAATAACTTGGTGTTTCTTATGATTATTTGTGTATTTCAGGATACAGGACAAGAATCCTCATATCGTTGTAAACTCAACGAGTTCGGAATCATAGCTCGATCTCCTCTTCTGTGTGATTATTACCCGCCGAAACAAGTCCCATAGAGGCCCAGGCCTCGTAGCTATCCGCTTTAGCAGCTAGATACGCGGCTCTCCGTACTCGAGACGAGCTGCTGCGTCTCTTTATGGTATTGGCCATCTGGGCATCTGTTGATAAAGACGCCGCCGTCTGAACCTCTACTTGTTCTCGAGCTTCGATATACTCATCGAATGCACCATCGAAACACATATCACTGGCTGGCTCCAACGGCTGTTCTTGGGATGCAAAGGCGGAGGGGGAGAGGGAGAGTGAGTGGCTGAATTGGCTTTCTAGCTCTGGATCTGGATCTTCGATGTTGTGGTCTGTGATATCAACGTTGACGTTGATGTCGGGGCCATCGTTAGATTGCTCAACGATGTGGTGCGATGTCTCTTCTTCTGCAATGATCTTCCTCTGATACTCGGGGTCCTTGTCTTCTTCGGTAGACCATGAAGAGGGGAGAGAACCAAGGTGGAATGGAGTTTGGTCACAGCGAGCGTTATTCAGGAAGTGCCATGCTTGGCGGGTCTCGTTTCGTCTGGCTTTTTCTGCTGCTCGGGTTGATTCTTCGGTGGGGAGCCGTGAGTCTACTGCTTGGTTGTTGTCTTGGATAGTCTCTAGGGATGATGGCATAAGGATGCGGCCTGAAGATGAATGTGATGATGAGAATATACTTGATTTTACAGGGTGGGGTTTGAAGAGTCCTAGTTGCGGCTGTGCGCTAGTTGTGTCTGGTTGTGAATTGGTGTGATCTGGCGCTCTTCCATCTGAGCTTGTATCGTCGTCGGGGTCTCCAGTAGTGAAATCCATTGTGGCTCTGGGTATGCTGTCGGGATTACTTGATTGTGACGCGGGTTCTTCGTAGCGAGCTCGTTTCCTTGAGCGAAGGCCTTCGTCATTTTCCAGCATATCTCGCATGTGATGGTCGTGAGTGAATTCCGCTCCTGAGCACAGATGGCCGAAGAGACTTTGCATGGAGACGTCCTCATCCCATGTTAGAGGGTCAACTGTACAAGGACATATGTCTTTTGGTTTGAATGCGGAGACCAGCTCGCATAATTCTGCGTAGGATGAGTGGCGCGAATATGGAAAGCGCTACCACATGTTAGAGCATATTCGATTCATTTTATGCAAAGCCCACTTACAATAACTGCTGGGAGCCGTTTTCCTAACCTATCATGTTGTCCTGTTGATCCCTGGTTGTTATCCGACCAACTTTTGTCGTGGAAACGGCCCCGGCTGATGATGTTAGCTAGGTTTTCTAAGGGTATATCATGATCATCTTTTATCCCATAGCTATGAAGCTGGAGTGCTTTCCTTCTGGACCTGTATGCCTCGATGAGCGCCTCTCGCGTCTCCGAGAGTGTTTGAGGATCGTGGATGCTTTCGAGACAGAGTTTCTCTAGCTGCTCTAGTGCCAGCTCGTTCGGGATCTCGAGCTCATGAATCTGATACAGGTCACCACCTCCGCCTCCAGCCCCAACTTCGGGTATTTCTGAGCCATCATTCGTTCGACTAACAATCGGGATTATATAAACCGGGTTCTTCGAAGAAATGGCCGAGCATTGTACGCCTGGCTCACAGCTATGGATGCGACACCCTCCGTCTTCACTCAAACAGCCAGGAACAAATCTATTCCCGAGCTCAAAGCCACAAAGGGCAGATGCTTCGCCGGTCCCCTGTTGAGTGGGGATGAGCGACCTATACAGACCTATTTGGTACCGATCCACATGGACCTGTTCTGTTGGCATAAAATCACAGGATTGAGGACGTAGCACATGTATACCTTTGAATTGAGAGCAGCAGACAGTGCCATCCAGACCTCCTCATATCCGAAAGTCCATGCTCGGAAGTAGAAGATAGTGTCCTCTGGATAGGATGCGACTTTCTGCAGAAGTTCTGCCAATCCTTTTGCCTTGGATGGGAATGTACGGTATATAGACGAATGGCGGGCAAATGTACTGTCGAGATAGATCTTATCCAATGGCTTTCCACCTAAAGTGTAGGGTATGAGAATTGGATGTCGGATAAGGCTATTGACCCACCAAGACTCCGCTGTTCTTTGTCAGAGCTATGGGATCATCGACTGGGGGCTTTGTGAGGATACATACCACGAATGTCGCCGGTGTAGAGAATGGATTTTCCACTACCTTCGATGAGAAACATCACCGCACCTGTACAGTGATTGGCGTCTAGCAGGGTAACTCGAATGGATAGCCGAGGGGTAAGTTCGATCTCCGTCGGCGTGTTTAGAGGGATCGGCCGCTATCTGATATTAGTAGGGAGAAGAGAGTATCATGGCGAGATCGGTTACTAAAAGTTTGGATAGATGTTTGTAATGCAACTTCCGGGATTCAAGGATGCCTTTACTGAAATTCATGCGGTGAGGATATTTCTCGATGTGTAAGAGTAGCTATGGAATGAAATTAGTACCCCATGTGTCCAGGGTAGGGGTAGGGGTGAAATGATGGATCAATACCTCTCTAGTTGCTGCCGAACAGTAGATGAATGGGGCTCGGAAGGACTCCAAGCCCTGGAGATGATCACTGTGGACATGGCTAAGAAAGCCGGCCAGTGGAGGAGACCTCTCTGGGGTTTTGCGAAAGTAGTCAACTTTGTCTTTTAGTAGCTATGGCCTTTTACATTGTTCGGTAGTGTTGCTCACTCTGAATATATGGAAATTCTACTCGGATTATTAGGTTTTTATAAATGAATCTGAAGCAATTGATCATCCACACGTACCTTGGACGATCCCGTCAAAGGTAGACATTGGGGAATATTACAATTGAAAGAGTATATATTAAGTCATCCTAGTAATTGAAGTTGGTACTTTCGGAGTGGACGGGGAAACCAGTAGTAGTTCGTGAAAGAAGAACATGCGATACTACTAAGCAGCAGATGATGATGATAAGGCTAGCCGCCTGTTATCCTGAGGTGTCGAATGCGGAGGGAGACTGGTATAACAAGTGCCGGGTAGGCCCTAAATTCCCCCAATGGAGGATCGGATTTCGTAGACCGATTCTTGGGGAAATCTTACCGCTTCTTCATGCTTCATAGTGAGCCAATGAGAGAGAAGATAACAAGATGATTTGCTACGATTTGCTAAGTTGATCTCTTCTACTTCTTTTCCTAATGGGTCACTTTCGTTCTTCTCCGCTAATCGAAGCGGTGACTTAGTAATGACAATCCTATTTTCTTTTCTTTTTTCTCTGACAGTTTTGGAACAACTGCAACGACCCCAGCTACTACCAAGACAGTACTCCCTGTCCAGTGTCTAGACCTTCCTATCAATAGCCCTTTTCGCCTCTTCGCCCCGTTAAGACTCTTCCATTCAAGTACCTACATGGGCCCCTGCCTGAAACCTAGACCACCGGAGTCGGATCGTCGACCAAGTGGCCTTGCAGGCGACCAGCGCGAGGCGAGAGTGGATGAGAGACCCGCTCGCCAACACAGTCTTTTGTTCAGGGCTTTTATGGACGGAGAAGCGTTATTCTGTTGTCCCGGAATTAAAGTTGGCTAACTCACTCACAGTCGCTAGTCAAGAATACTCCACGCAATTGTTCCTTATGCGCTGTTCCATGCATGCATGACGGTGTTGTCAGCAGACATCATGATTGTTCATTTTCAGATGAAAATTCTCATATATAATAGACACGTCGCTCCGTTTTGGGGAGTTTTTTTTTTTCTTCTAATTTGTCTCCTACAGTTTCAACTACTACTATAGTAATTCATAATTTTCAATCACTCGTCTGTCAGCTGCATTTGATTGACATCCTCCTCGTCCTACTAAGTACCGTCATGGGTATTTCTGTCTTCTAGTTCAGGAGACGGAAATTTTCCTTTTTCTTTATTTTTCTTTATTTATTTATTTATTTTTTTTTTCCTTTTAGCTTTGGGTCGCCACTTGTGCCTGAGGCCAAAGCTTCGTGGAGAAGTTTCACATTATCCTGTCCCAGGGGCTACGAAGGTCCTTTCATTTGTGAAGGAGAAGATAATAATAATAAAGAAAAAAATTGAAAAACAACAAAAAGAGGAGAGGAAAGGAAAGGAAAGACGGCTACCGACATACATCATACCTCTAAGGCATTCATCGTCTGATTCTGAGTCTGATTCTTCCCACCCGATAACCATTGCCATCACCCAATCTATAAGCAAGAAGTGAACTATTGACACATCACCTACCACTACTGCACGGTTGTATGCGTTGGACATCCCCCCATTGATCTCTACGCTTGCTCATTGGAAGATCCCGTATTTGTTGTGTCTGGCCGAGGTTCTCCTGACGACGCGAATCAGCCAGCTGAAACTCTAGTGAGATCTGGTATTCTAGATCGCTATTTGTCCGTCATTTTCCTACTATTGAATTGGCGATCCCCATCTCGCTCCCTTCCGCAAACAGGGCAGTTGGGAATCTGGAATTTGTTATTTCACTTGCTCTTCCCGTTTCTATTCCTTTTTCTCCTAAATATAGCAGGCGGTTCTAAATCCCTGTCAACTGGGACTTTTTCTTGTTTATCTTCTTGTGGAAGTTACCAACAACCCTTGAAGCCGTGCCTCTCACCCGATCCCCGACCCTCTTATCCCAACCCTTGAACTTCTATCGGACATCTGATACGGTTTAATCACCAACTACTTCTGTCGCATACTCTTCCTACGCAATATCGTACAGTTTGACGTCCCTTCACCATGCACAAACCTTCCCTGGCTCAGATTGTGCACAATGCAACCTTTCCGCGCCCGCGCACGAGCGATCCAGCGACATTCTCCGCTCATATCACCCGTAACCTCGTCCCCGAAGTTCGGATCGAAACCTCGACTTTCTATGGATCGCTAGACACCGTTGAAGCTCAATATCCTGGCCTTGATTATTCCTATGGTCCACATCGCATGCGGCTGAGTCGGTTTCCTTGGCATCGCCGACTTTTTAGAGTCTTTGACGAGCTCGGTTTAACGGAGGCCGAGATATCTTCGCTGTGTCGCTGGGAAGGTACCAAGTCGGCACGGGAGCGGTATGAGAAAGAAGAGGGTATCAAGGTACAAGATACGACGGCCAATGGTGTCCGACCAGCGTCGCCATCCCCGCTGCCTTCAATCCAAGTTCATTTTGAAGATGGTCCAGAACGGGTGCGAGAACCAGAGGTCAAGGCCGAAGCACGCGAGCACTTCGTTCCTGTGACTGACACCATTGATGACCGCGGTGTCGACTGTGATGTACCTCGGAAGGTTGAAGAAGACTCGAGCGACGAGGAAATGGAAAGCTGTGGCGTGGAACTGAATCATCGTCTCCTTGCAGCAAGTGCCGCCCGCGCACGAGGCGCCAATGTTCCGCTAGACGAGGACTGGGAGCAATGGCTGAAGGAAGCTGGCGAGCGAGGAAGTTACGCCGACGTGATCAATGCGATTCGAAGAGGCCAACCGTTGGATTTCTTGTATGACATGCCATACCTTAGTAGTAGGACAGGCGCTAGACGATCCGTGTCGCTCTCAGAACGTATCATCCTTCCGCCAACGTCCAGCTTGCTTGCAGCGAGCACTTCGATTCGACGCCCTCCTCATTCTCCATCCGGAACCGCACGATAAGACCCACCCGGAATGAGGCTCAGTTCGATTTCTTTCTTTGCGTATCCTTGCAGTTTTTCAAGTTTTAGCAGGCAGGCATGTTTTCCATCTAGGTGCATTTATGGCGCATCAGCGGCGGTTTCTTCTCTCTTGTCCCCATCTACACAGGGCGTAATACTCTGTTCGATCGTTACTGTGGACCGCGATTAGGCTTCTTTCTCTCACTTTTCCCGACCGCTGATTGTTATAGATTTCCTTGCGTTTAGCCCTCCCGTCGATTCCTCTAATACCCCTCCTGTCTATGTCGTATCTCATTACAGCATTGCATAAAATGGCCATTGGTATTCTTCGTCCAGAAAGTGACTTCGCCGAGATACATTCATATCCGTAGTTCTGCCTTCAAACAGCCCGTTGCGTCCTATCTCCTTTTCGGTCATTTGGTCTCTTCAGGGTCTCCTGGCTGATAACAACAATCTGACGGTCCATTTCCGGTTCACTCGCACTCGGAAACTACTCCGGTACGATATATATAACCAAGTTCACCCTCCTCTGGGATGACTAAGTTGTTCAGCAGGATAGGATAACTATGGCTCCTTGAGTGACAGCTGCCAGGCACAGGGAGACTGGCGATTGGCTCCGCTTAGGTACATTATGTTACCTACCTCCTTGTATAGGAATAATGACTAGCTAATGAAGCCTAGTTTTGGTGTCATTATGTTCCCTTATTACACCTGTAGATCTAGGTCGCACGAGGATTTCCCCGTTATAGTATAGATCTAGATTGCCCGTGATAAAGTGGGCGTTAACTCTGTCACGGGGTATTGGAGCTCCTTCAAGTCTCCACTCCTTGGTAGTTAGAGCTCCCCGCGATAATCCCTCTCCACCTCCTTCACACCGACAACATCACCTTGATTCTTTGCGCCGGTAACAGAGAATGTGCTTATGCTATGATGCAATTACACCCTTAAAATGATGCTATCAGGCTTACTATAGCACTTGCGACCAACCCCCCCCCCCCACCTTCTTTCCCACTCGTCACCTCTACAACCACCATGATCAAAGCGATCTTCTACAGCAAGTTCGACACCCAGGAGGGTAAGCAAATCTTTCAACCTCACTTAGCTTTCAAGCAAGGCAGTCAATTGATCGCTACAATTTTTAGGACCTAAGGTCGTCCACCAAGTTCCTGATGGCGCGATAGTTCCCTCAGCGACCGCTCCGTCGCAGCCCCTCTTCCTGACCTTTTCAGACATCTCCTTCTTCGTGATTCCCCGTCAGGAGCTATGCGGAAACTTGATGCAGGTTTGCACAAACGGATACCGGATACTTGGTTACCCGATCTGCATGAAATCTCTCCGATATGACCGCAACGAATTCATCTTTAATTTTTGCATCGTGCTGGCGGAGGAAGAAGATTTTAGCACGTACAAGAGTGTGGTCCAGAAACTTGCGGACCTGATGCATGGGTTGGAGGAGCAAGGCCAATTCCTATCCAGGGATCACTCAAAAAGTGGCGAGGGGAAAGTTTATAGCTTGTGTGAGACATTGATGGAGGATCTAAATAACTATTGCGAATGCATGATTCCTATCGGTACGCGCCTTACTACAGAGGGGGAGGAGATGAAAGGAGGCCAAATTGCTGACTTGAATGATACAGACGAATTAAATACGTTGAATATCAAGCTATTCCCTATCTACCCCTCTCCTCCGTCTGTCAAAGCCTGGCACGTCCCCTTGTTCACTGTTCGATACCAAACCTTCATGGATGAGAATTGGGATCTCACAATGCAACGAGTATGCCTCCCACAACATTAAGATGGCTCTGGCACAGGTTTAACATGATGCAGATCGTCCCTCATATCAACGGCGTCAACAGTATCCGCATAATCTCCATCCTTGCTGACACAGACTTCTCTCTCACCTGCCGCGCAATCCGGCACTTGCTCTACTACAATTGTCTCTTCCTCCTCGACATCTTTTCATTCTCTGCAATTTACGCCCCCACAGCTCAATTTAGCTCCATGATTGCGTCAAATGAGAACATGCAGCGAGAATGCGCACGCTATGTCAACACACTCTTTGCATCCCCTGCTGCCGCATCAACCTTCACGAACCCTACCCGAAGCTACGACCCAGACGCTGTATGGCCGCCCCTCGGTGAAATCGTCACAGGCACTACTGCCAGCGTCGATATAGCCAGCAGCAATGGAAGTGTTAGTCCCGGGAGCCCTAGTCCAGATCCTACCATCACAGCGCCAGGTAGCACGGCCGCGACAATAGAGGACCAACCGGAAAGAGAGGTAGTTGACGGAGTCGGATTAGTCGAGCTTTACGCCAGCCTCAAACAAGGCCAAAGCGTCAAGCAATGGTATATGCACCATAGCCGACAACTAGCTCATATCGACATTCGTCGCTTCATCACGTTTGGCATCATCAAAGGGTTCCTATACCGTGTGCACAAATACGCTTACGCGACAGGATGCCCTGCTCCACCCTCGAAATATCACCATCACCACCATTATCACACTCACTCCGGTCCATCATCTAGAGGCCCTGGGACAGGGACCAATAGTCCCTATGCCTCAAGTGTGGGGGATGATTCGGCACCCATCGCCGCGCACCAACATGATGGACCTTCGACCTCCGTGCACAGCGGAAGTCGTCCAGGAACAGTGATCGAAGATGAGGACGACGAAGACTACATCGACGATAAGACTATGTCCAAATACCTCGATGGAATGCATTGCTTTGATCAAATATGCACTGAACTGGAAATTAGCGAAAAGGAGTTTACCGCTAGATTGAAGCGGTATCCCGGGGAGGTGTTAATCATACACCGATGACCTTTCTCCGGTTAAACCTATCTGTTTCTTTACTAGGATTTAATGATACCCAATAAATGAATGCCTTGGATTGAAGAACATCGTTGATATTTAAATCTTCGTTACTATTGAGCACATCTGAGATGAACGTGTACCCTCCTTCTAGTGTAAACCCCAACGCCAAACACATAAAGCCCTCATAATCGACGCTCAAATCAAACCTACGACTTTAATGATACCCAATTCCCGGTTTGGATCACCATGCAAAGCAAACGTACCCGAAATTAGAAAGGGCATCTGAAATGTACATAGAAAATTTAAAATAAAAAATAAACACAGTATAGGGTTAGTTGCATGAGGAGCAAGCGAAGAAACCAGATCACTCCTGCTCCTCATCCCAACCTTCAACTTCTGCCTTCTCGTACTCAGACATGAGCGACGGGTCAAAGACCGACTCATTATTCCTCGGCACAGAAGTCTTGCAATCTTTGAAAATCGGTCCGATACAGTCACGCCAGCGCTTGCGTCGGTCCATGAGAGTACGAGCGACGTCGCCGATGGCGGGACGGCTCACACCAGCGGCACTAACAACGTGGCTGCCGCCGCCGGCTCCGCCTGGCCTGTGCTTAGCCTGGGAACCTTTCTTGCTCTTCCCTAATGTCCGGGTACGCTTGAGATAGGCCTGTTGTACCTGTGAGTCCAGATCATCGTGGATGGTCATGTACTCCTGGTACGCCATGCGTTCACGGGCAATTTCTAGGAGTCTTGCTTTTCGGGCACTGTTGACGATCATCTGCTTCTTTAGTTCGCTTTGCAGAAGACGTAGTCGCTGAGCGATGTCGTCGTCATAATGAGCGTCGTAATCAGGATTGTCCTCGGCGCCTAGGAAGCCGACGTGACGGAGTTCTGCTTTGAGGCGCTCATCGAGTTGAGCGTGGTCCAGCTTCGCGGCAGGCACTTTGAAGCCGCTTGGGGATGCATCGGGGAATGATGTCGCGGAAGATTGTGGTTTGCTTTCTGGGTCACCTCCAATGGGGTGGTCGAGGTCCATTGCGTCGCCGAGTGAAGAACCGTTCGGTAATTCCCCGTTGACTGTGCCGTTGGTGCCAGGGTTTTCGTCGGGAGCGCGGTGTTCGTATCGTAGGAGAGAATAAAGCCGGCTAACTAATGGACCAACCGAGACCTTGTCAGTTTCCATAGTCTCGTCTGTCACCTGATCGATGTTTCCACGTCCCTGGTTCAAGGGCAGACGTTCCTTGTTGCCGTTCTGGTCAACATTCATCAGCCCATCCTCGTCGGCCCAGATCTCATTGTAGTGTCTCTTCCCACGTCGAGGCATGATGAACGGTGTCGCTCGATCGCCCTGTGCCAGTTAGCTACAAGGCGTTTTTGGCAACAACTAAGGGAACAAACCTTCTCTTTGAGGAAAGCAATGTCTTCCTCCATCAACGGGCGGACATATGGTTCAACGTAGGCGAGGAATGTATTCGCGCTGACCTGGTTTGTAGGCTTGGCGTTGCTGTAGTCTTTATCTGGAGCTATCCCAGCCATCATGTGACTTAAATCACTGGCCGGAAAACGAGTGACGCTGTAGATTTCTTTCCTTTCGTCATCGGTCATGTCAGGAGTGACATCGCGTATATGGTATATAGTCGGATCGTCAAATTTCACGGGATTTGGACCAAAGACTTGGATTTGTGGCACAGCTGGAGCTGGCTCAGGCTGATGCGAATCTGAGCTATCGTCCGACATGGGTGATCCGGGAGCTTGAGCTTCTATATCAGCCTTCACTTTGGGGGAATTGGGTTCCGGCGGCGACAGTGACGAAGTACTCTTCGACTTTTTAGATATAGGCGATGCAGCTAAAGCAATTAAATATTAGCCTGTGACTGCAACATAGCGGTGCCATAAATCGGAAGGGACTCGGCCTGTGAGCGACGGGGCTGGACTGCAGTTAAGGTGAATGTGAGGAGTGTCAACTTACCACCCTCCACTTTGGTTTCCGCACCATCTTGTCGAGAAAGTTCATGAGCTCCATGAGCTAACGGGCGATCTTCCTTTGAACTGCTGCCCCGTTCTTTGCGCTTCTTTAATTTCCCTCCCTTGGGCGCTTTCGATTCCTCCTCTTCGTCATCAGCCTCACGCTTCATTTTCGGGCGGTCACCATCGTGCTCGGGCTCCTCCACTACCTCCTTTCGCTTTTGAGACAGCTCTCTGATGCCAGCATCGCATGCATCGCTACGAGCTTCTGCCAGCTGACTGAGTGTCTTCAGATGCTCCATCAATGTCTCTAGGGACTTCGAGTCCGGAATAGGTCCAACGCCGCCCATCCGATCCAGGATCTCTCCATATTGCGCGGTAACTGGCACGAGCAGTTTCGATACATCATTGTCGAGGTAGCTGGATACAGGGGCGGCGGTCGGGGCACTGAAACTCGAGTTGGGTGTGGTGTTTCGGCTTCGAGAGGGGCGCGCTTCACGGCCTTTGCCTTTGCCTTTGCTTGCGGAGGGCATGATGTGATGATGACCCGAAAAGGTGTCTAAACTTCAGAAGTGGGTTGTGTAGCTGTATGTTTGTTTTGGATGGGTTTAATATCCCATAGTATTGGAATTCCGGGAGGGGTCTGACGTATAGTTCGTTCGATTTATAGGGTTTATGGAGTGCGCTTCGTTAAATGGTCGCAGTCCATGAAGATAAGCCCTGCAATAGGCTCTGACCGTGTTCTCTTCTGTACTCCATCATCATCGGGATATCGCGATGTTTCCCCAGACTTGGCACGTGAGGTCACATGAATACACGTGATTAGATAATCGATGATCTTGATCAGCGATGGCCAAAAATAGCAAGCGATTGGCAAGTGGAGACTCAAAATACTAAACTGAAATACTACTGTTTATCTGCCAATGCTGCCAGTATTACCAAGAGTTGGCCCGTGTTACATCTATGGGTATCATGACTAGACGATTCATAGTCCCTCCTGCAAAATCAAAGCCACCAATAATGCAAGGCAGGTGGCTCTGTTCGCCCTATGCCGCTCGCTAGGGATGCACATACATACTACTGGGATGGATGGCCGCATTCTTATCTATTCTACGAGATAGGTTTCTTCACTGGTCAACATTCCAGGTGGCGAGGTGCGTTACTTCCATTTTTTTGTCTCTCTTGTACCTTTTTTTGTTGTGGGTATGTGTATGGCTCGTCACACTGACGGCGGAGATATCCGAAAACGTCATGCGGTCCAACTGCGAACGGCAACCCGAAGGCCGTGGCATGGAGAAAAGACCGGGTTCAACAGGACCCAAGGGAGGAACACAACCTCTATACAAGGACAGGGAGAAAAATTTTTCTCTTCACCGCAACCACTTTACATGGTGTGTCAGCAGTGGAAGCGACCATCACGGCCAACCATGCGACCTGTCAGACATTCCGCTTGAAACCATCGAATTCAATCCTTACATTCCTGATTTGGCCGCAATACTTTAGATCTTGCCTCGACCGCGCAACTCAATCAAGATGTTTTGTTTGTTTCATCTCTAAGCCGCAGTTTTTTCTGTTGTAAGGCAGTTCTTGTTGCTTCGCCATGTGTATGGTCCATATGATTGTTACTTTCAAAAGCGCTGTGCCATTGTCTTCGACACCGTTGATTGGAACTGAATCCACCTTCCGCAGTATATGCGAGAAACAAAACACCAACAATGTCCCCGCCTGCTGCTGCGAAATCTCTCACCACGGCTGCCACACTCTTTCCAGGTCCAGGGAGAGCGACGAACACTACTCCGTCGGCCAACGTACGTCTCAAGAATCTCCACATGTTGTCTGAAAGGAAATTCTTACATTGAACGACAGGACAGCGCGAGCTTCCGTTTCGTAGTGGATGGTACGGTTCAGACACTGTCCTCCCAGGATACTCCAGGAAATGCCCCAATACGAGGGCTCTTGTTCGTTCCTAGTCTCGATGTTGAGGATTCATGCAACAATCTCACCGCTCCATTCATACCCACCCATGTCACCCGCCATCCCGACGTGGATAGATTCAGGTTTCAGACCATTGGCCTTGCGCCGTGGGTGAACGCTGAGTGTGCTGAGTCCTTCATCGACGCCTCGCAGCGTGTAGGTTCCGATGCGCTGGTATTCTTCTTGCCTGGGAGCAACAATACCAAACCGCCACCAAATGAAGATCCGACGTGGTCATTGAGAGACGGTGAGGATTGGAAGAACCCAAATATCCTCCCCGTGTATGCGATCCCTGGTCCGGCGGGTGTGACCCTCATGAATCAGCTGGCGTGGTATCCGGGGAACACAAGCTATGCGCACAATGGTCACAATGCTTCCGCATCCGTGACAGGTCAGCCCGACATACGGCTGCTGAGCCTTATTGATTTTGGTAGGATTAAGAATTCGGTTATTCATCCATGACGAATGCTAACAGGTGGTCCATAGAAAGGGCTCAAGGCAAAATGCCCAGTCTCTGGGGGTTCATTCTTGCCATCCTAGGGACAATATTGGTTCTCAGCATGACTGTTCTACTTTGCTATCAATTGGTACAGAAGAGGCGCCGGGAGAGGCTGCAGCAGAGGATTGAGTCTGGAGAGGCAGACATGGAGATGTTGGGTTTGCACCTCATGAAAGTCCCACAGGAGATCTTAGATACACTGCCAATATACACATATCCGGATTGGAGCGCTTTGGGTGACACTCCTGAGCCCAACAACAAGAGTTCTTTACGATCCAAGGAACTCCAAGAATGCACGGAGAAAAAGGAGGGAACAGACACAAGCCCCGACGCCATTACAGCGACCGAGGTACGGGATGACAAGAAAGAAAGCCAAGAAAAAGAAGAGTCCGGCGACGAACACTCGCCGGGCGACGCCGACAGCTCCCCCAGCGCGCCGTCCTGTTCGTCGTCAATTAATACCTGTGCCAAAGGCCGCCCTCCCAAGCTTAAGAGACTGAGCCACTCGCAAACCACATGTGCCATCTGTCTCGAGGACTTCATCCCGCATGAGTCTACTGTCCGCGAACTCACCTGCGGTCATATCTTCCACGTCGAGTGCATCGATGCGTCGCTGACGCGGAATAGCTGTCTATGTCCGATGTGCAAGAAGAGTGTTTTGCCGCCAGGGTATTACCCGACGCCTATCACCAATAGAGTAGTTCATCGCGATTTCATGATGCGGAGGGCGAATTCGGCTTGAGTTGGTTTTTGTTCAGGGGTTGGTTTCTGTGGCTGTATTTGATGGATAAACGTTATGATACCCTGCATGTTTGGCTCTTTGTTTTCTTGGTATAGGTCATATATAATACATAGATCTCCAGCTTTTAGTTTTGGGTCTTGAGGTTTTTATCTTCTCTTAAACATTCTTCTTTTTAGTAGAACAAATAATAGCATTGGAATCAGGAAAAGGATCCGGGCTATTCTCTATTATGCTACAAGTGATGAATCTAATATTGGTTATCGTTCTCTTGTACGGGGCATAGAGAATAGTTAGCCATAGTCGAGCAAGGATAAAGATGCGCTTTGTATAGAATACACTCAAATCCCACAGATAATAAGAAAAGAGTCGCCATGTACTATCTAATCGACTCGACAGCTCAATGTAGTATTCAAAATATGCAATAGGGTATACTTCGTACACCCCTCCAGAATTTACCAACTCCGTCTACGTCACTCCACGCGCTTATCGATAAGATAAAATAAATAAATCTTCTCCACCAAAACGCACTCCTTTCACCTCCTCCAACTACCCAAAACACGACCACCTCCAAACCTCCTCCCCTCAACTCCTCTTCTTCCTTCCTCTCTCCTCCATCCTCCCAAATAATAGAACCAGAAATAAAGAGATACAAGAAAAAAAAAATGGTAAAACCACTAACCTTCAAGGGCGACAAGCCCAAAAAGGCCAAAAAGCGCAGCGCGCCCTACCCACCGAGCAAACCAACTACCACCACCACGAAACCCACGCAAGAAGAAACCGCCGAGCAAGAATCCACAGCCGAAGACCAAAGCTGGGTATCAGCGGACGCGCCCTCGGACATTGCGGGACCCGTCATCATCGTTCTCCCCTCAGACCCTCCGACCTGCATAGCCAGCGACGCCAATGGGAAGGTCTTCGCGAGTGAGATAGAGAATCTGATTGAGGGGGATCCGGGCACGGCAGAGCCGCATGATGTTAGGCAGGTTTGGGTTGCGACTAAGGTTGCGGGCACGGAGGGGATTAGCTTTAAGGGGCAGCATGGGAAGTATGTTTTCCTTTCTTTTGTTTTTTTCCTTTTTTTCATTTTCTTTATTTTGTTTTGGGAGGTTGTTGTTGTTATTGTTATTGTTATTGTTATTGTTGTTGTTGTTGTTGGTTTTTGTGTGTTGTTGTCTTATCCCGTTTTGAGGGGGGAATGAAGGAAAGGTTGGCTAATGTCTGAGATTAGGTATTTGGGCTGCGACAATTATGGAATCCTGAGTGCCGCGTCATCGGCTATTTCGCATCAGGAATCGTTTGTTGTTATTCCGTCCGAGGTGCCTGGGTCGTTCTGTCTGCAGACTGGTGGTGGTGATAAGGAGACATTTGTTTCTGTTACGGAGGGGAAGTCGAGTAAGGCGGCGAGTGGGAGTGTGGTTGAGGTTCGGGGTGATGCGACGAGTCTCTCGTTTGAGACGACGATGAGGATTCGCATGCAAGCGCGGTTCAAGCCGCGGATTAAGGCCAGTAAGGAGACAAAGGCGAAGGAGAAAATTAGTCGGAAGGAGTTGGAGGAGATTGTCGGGCGAAGACTGGATGATGATGAGGTGAGGAGGTTGAAGAAGGCGAGGAAGGAAGGGAATTTTCATGAGGAGGTGCTGGATGTTAGGGTTAGGGGGAAGCATGATAAGTTTGCTTGAGTTGGTTTCGTTTTTTCCTTTTCATGCTGTTGTTTCTTTGGGGTTATGCATGGTACCATGTCAACAGTTGAGCCTTTACGTGGGAGCCTTTACGTGGGATATTTCTTAGGTTTGGTTTGCCTGTGCAAGCTGGCTTGTCTGTACTACTAATTTCTGTTTGTTACAATATATGGAGCTTTGCGTTCTTTCATGTACCATATAGGGTTGAGGTGGATAGATCATATATGTGGTGATCGTGTACCAATTAATGTGTTATCAGGCTCTAAGATGGAACTCAGATGTTCACTTGGTTATCGACCATACTAAACCGCGACGATCAGGCCCGGGTGATGGGTAAATAACGTCATGATAAGGTCAGTACCTTGGGGGTTGCCCTCAGGGTCCTCAACCCACTACCATTTAAGATGGAAAGCCCCGTACATCACATATAACCATTCATTACTCATAAATCGGTGGTATCTATATATACAAGAATCTAGTCAAAAGTGATAGCCGCCTTGATAGCAGACTTGTTCCTCATCGACTCCAAGCACTGCTCCCACTCTTCAAGCTTGAACACCTTGTTCACGATGCCCTTGACCTTCACCTTGCCGGAGTCAAGGTAGTCAATGGCAGCGGGGAACTTGTAGGTCTCGGAGAAACTTCCGAGGATAGTGATCTCGTCGCCGACTACACCCAGTATTAGTCGTTGCTCACTGCATAAGTGGAAGGAATACTTACAGATCTTGCTAGGAGGCCAGGAAACGCGGGCCTCGTTGTTGTACACACCGTACACGACAAGCTTACCGCCACGGCGGACATAGTTGATGGAGTCCTCGAGGATCTTGACACTGCCAGTGGCTTCCACGACAATGTCGAAACCGTAGGGGTTCTCCTTCTTCAGCTTCTCGAACTGCGCGCTGGGGTCCTGACGGGACAGAGCGACATATTCATCACCAGCTTCGAGGGACTTGGCCAGGTCCATCTTCAGACCTTCGGGAGCGGCCACAACAACACGGCATCCACCGCACTGGCGGAGCAACTGAGCGAGGATCTGTTGCATGTTAGATGTGGAACAGTCTCTCGGATATAAATCAACTTACAAGGCCGGTGGGACCAGCACCGAATAATAGGACGGAAGAGCCCATCTTAGGAGCGATCTTGTCCAAGCCGTGAGCGGCGCACGAGGCGGGCTCGAGAAGGGTGGCATCGACATCAGAGAGGTTCTTGATCTTGAATACCCTGCCAGCTACAGAGAGTCAGCGATGACATGGCAGTTGTTCCAAGGTTCTGCCACTACCTACCAGGATAGGCGCAGTACTCGGCAAAGCCACCGTTCATGGTGACACCGTGAGCCTCGAAGTGCTCACAGAACAACTCGTCTCCACGGCGGCAGTAGAAGCATTCGCCACATAGTTCCGAGTTGTCGGCGACGACCCGCTCACCGACTTCGAAGCCTTTGACCTTAGGGCCAACAGCCGCGACGACACCAACAGTTTCGTGACCTGACCACCCATATCAGTATATTTGTATACCACGACGGGACATGGCGACGTGAAGTCCTTGACATACCAGGAACCAAGGGAAACTAGCACAGGATCAGCAAAGGCTCAATGAATTAAACGTTGGGTGGACAGCTAGGAATCATACCTTGGCAATGAATTGACCCTCGTGGATGTGCAGGTCAGTACCACAAACACCGCAAGCCTTGACCTTGACCTATAGCAATCCGTCAACAAACTATTTTGCACGACCAGCCGTATGACTACCAAAAACAACTCGCACATACCAAGACATCATTGTCACGGAGCTTAGGAAGGGGAACGTCAACAACGGCATGCTTCTCAGGCTGCTCATATCTGATATGGATGATTAGCATTGGCCAATTGGTCGTGCGAGGACACTAGGGGTCAGTCGTTACCTGAGAGCCTTCATGGTCTGAGGAAGAGACATGGTGGATGATTGTCGTTCTGGAGAGAGTCAGCGATAGCCTGTTGTATGGCCGATTAATTGCCAAGGGAGGGGGCTCTTACAAGGATATCGAAGAGGGAGAGAGACAGGTAAGGAAGGGGAGTGTTCAGGTTAAGGATATGATGATTGATTGACTGAAGATGAGAATGAAGAAAGAAAAGCGAGAGGAGAGGAGGGAAAGAGAGGGAAAGAGGAGATATTTGAATGTATCGCTGGAGCCGTGAGGATAGAGGGGAACTGAGGGGAATGAAGTCAGTTTCACCGAGGAGGTACGAGTCCAAACACCTGTTACTATCCAGTACACACAGTACGTACTATACTTCTTACCTACTACCAGGTTCACTGTCCTCCGGTCCATTCGGCCAATCCCGGTGGGATCTCAACGAGTGGGTCCCATCAGTTGACTGTTTCTCAAACGTCAGAAAGCGCTGGAAGATGCGCCTAATTCGGTCCTAGTCGTATCGATGCCTTATTTCTAACCACCTGTTTGGTCAAAGTATTCCATTAATACCGCACCTGACCAGGGACGATACCCTCTCTCTACTGGATACAATACCTACTACTCCTACTCGATCTTAATTCCCCCCGCTTACCGTCTAGTGTGGTGGTGATTACCAGAGAACAAGAAGGACAAAACTACAAACACATTGGAAGAGGGTCAAAGCGACGACAAGACCAGAAATGACTTCATAGAATCAGCCAGAACTCGGCCCCACTCGGTCCGTCGCAAACAAAAAACCACTAAAACAATCTACCTACTTACTACTAGTACGATGGAGTATGGACGGGTGCACTAGACTCGCATCGTCGTCCCATGACTTCACTCCCCCACTTCGCGTCCCGCAAATAACCTCATTAAACCCCCAAACAAGGCACACGAGGAGAGAAAGCCAGCGAAAGGAGAAGAGAGAGAACCTCCAGGAACCACCCTATCGAAACGATTTGGTTCCTGATGGGGCTGAGGCTGGATTTCCATGTCAGAAGCTTTTCTCGAGGTACCGGACCCTGACCACCACCACCACCACCACAATTACTGATATCATCCGCCGAAGCGTCCATGGTTCTGGACAGGGGACACGCGCGCGCTTGTACGCAGCATGTATGTACGTATATGCCTCCGAAAATCCAAACCGCAAACACACTTCACGGCTGCTCCACTTTATTATTTTTTCCCCACCACAACCTTAGCTCTTAGGTTGGTCCTTACTGCCACTTCCCGTCAACAAGAGGCTTTTTCTCGTTGTCAAAAAAAAAAAAAAAAAAACCTAAGAGGTGCTACCAAGGCGAGCTTCCAGTCAATGATAACAAGACCACAGCGGAAGCCCTAAAAGCAGTTACAATAGTACTGCCAACAGGACATGCAGAGTAGCTCGAGTTGATGCTTGTGGCTTGTGGCTTGTGGCTTGGGTCGTATGACCCCGGCGCCCCTAGTTTGAGAAAACCCAAATTTTACACGAAATATATATCCAGTTCGAGTAGAACCCAGCAAAGCGGAGGGCACGGCGACTGCAGCCTGTGCATTACTCCTGATCGAATTACGCATCACTTCCCAGTTCTGGCCCGGTCTATGTTTCAAATCCTCCTACTTGATGCTACCCATACTGTACAATGGAGATCCTCGCAAGGAAAAAGCAAGTCAATGGACAGGCAAAACTATTAGTTATATTTTAACCAAGGGGGATAAACGCCTCTAGCATAGGAATATGGTCATCACGAACGTCGGAACCAGTCGTCGCAGGGATACCAGCCCAGTGACATGTCTATTTCAGTCCAAATCCCTCACTGTTGAGCACTGCTCCCCAGAGCCTCTGCTCTAATTGTTCCCGTGTAGTATATCGATACAACCCTAACATATTAAAACATGTACGTGCAGTTGGGAATCGCGACGAGTCGTCTCCGAGACAGGCTACCCGGATTACGAGACTTGTTGCCCCCATGGCTGGAATACGATCACTGCCTGTAATAAACGATAGTATCTTCCGCTGTGCCTGCGGCTGTGTGTGCTCGAAGAAATCCCAGAACCACTGCACGACCGGCACCATCTCTGGTCGGGGGTCCGACCAGTTGTCATACGTAGCAACTGCCCGTAAGGACGCCACGTCCAACGGTTCGTCTGAGCCGCGTACTAGAAGTTCAATCTCCTCAGGGCGGAAGAGGGATAACGCATTACCGCCACAAACAGTGAAGAAGCCACGCTTGAAGGGCTCGAACTGTCTGGTAACGGCCGTATCCAACAGGTAATGAACATACAAGTCTACAAACTCCCGTCGGTTCGCATTTGTAACAGGCCGCTTGTCGCCCCCAGCACAGAGCGGCACCGCAACTACTTCACCATAGCGATCCATTTGAGCGACGAAGTCATAACAGAAGGTCTCCGCAACATCTCCTTCGAAATCCAGAAGGGCTCGGAGGCCCTTTGCAAGTGCCGGTCGATACTCAGCCAGGTCATCGAGGTTACACTTGTAAGTCGACCGTGTTGTTGCAGGCTGTGGTCCAGTCGTTTGCGGCGCCGCAGCCAAAAGTTTCTTGAACGCGAAAGGGGGAAGGTTTATATCAAGAATTGTGGAGTTGTAGATGGCTAGTCCTAGTAGAACTCCGACCAAAAAGAACTGCTCCGATGATTCGAAGCAGTACGGATTGAAATAACAAAACTGCGAGTCTTCGTCGTAGATAAAAAGTCCTGCATCCATGTTAGTACGAATATGAATCATGGTCAACGATTGTCTTACCGTGATGAGGGTCAAAAATCTCCCGGACTAACAACAAGAACCATTCCTTGCGGAGACCGCCTGCGTCCACGCCCTCTTCACCGACAAATTCTATACGGAGGCCCTTCTTAATCTCTTCTTGACTCGAACCTACAACTTCACTAACACTTCGGAGACTGTCATCAACTAAACAATCGCGTCGCACTCTTAACAAGAGATACTGGCTGATCGCTTTCCGACTCAATATGCTATTGAAGAAGGCTTCGCGGGCTTTGACTTCCATTTGCCGGCGTGCATCGTGCTCAAGTATATGAATCTTAGCCCAGATGCTAAGGAAGAATGGGTATTGACAGAAAGAGAATTTCATGCTCTTTGACTCCCAGGCTTCAAAATCAGCCACAAGGTCCGAGTAGTCTAGCAATGTATTATAGAATGCGCTAACTGGGACAATTTGCCCTCGTCGGTATCCTTGAGGTTTGGCCGCAGAACCTGCTTCCTGACCGAGGATTCCATCCGGCTTGCGAGCAATGTTCGCGTTATTGGCAGTGAAAAGAAGTGACATTACTCTGGCTGCTGCCCGAAGCTGCCAGTCATCACTATAGACCACCGGCTGATCGCGTTTCTCGGTGGCCTGTTTATTGGTGCTTCTCCCATTAATGGCCGCGTGCAATTCCGCTGGCGTATTGCCGGCGGCGCTGGAAAAGCTTGGGACTAAATCATCATCATGCTGTGCAGACTCGCTGCGTTTCCGTCCATGTTGACGAGTCAAGCGATATGTCACGAAGCTGCCGACGAGATCGACAAGCTTTTCAAATTGCCCGGCTGAAAACCGCGAAAACCAAGAAACAAGATAGTGATGACAGTCATTAGGTAAGTTCGCTAACAAACCCAGTATCCGCTTAACGATGCCGGAGTGGTAACCAGGTCCTCCGCTCCGATGTCTGGAGGGAGATTTGATATCAGGAGGCACTGGTCTATGACCGGTATCTTTCGTATTAGATGGTCTTCTGTCACTACGGGCTGCAGAAGCGGCTCCAGGGTGGAGTGCAACATGCTGACTCGACGAGTATATCAATGGATTCACCAGGAGCATCAAGAGGAACCTAACATCCTCTGGTCGCTTCAAAGGCCGCCGGGGCCGCTTCAAGAGATTCTCGGTAGCTTTCATAAGTGTCCTGTGCAGGTGCAAGCGCGACTCCATGAAGTCTCTATCAATGAGGCTCCTATCCACAGCATCCCACCTCTTATTTCTCGTACAATCATCTCCGTCGTGGGCGTCATGAGGCTTCAGCCCTGACCACTGCTCGACCCATGACGCTCCTGCCGTCATGATCAACTGGTACCAGTGTGCCAGTTCAGCCCAATTGATACGGGGACTCCTGGAGCTGACAGCTCTTGCAGAACCAGCTGGTTTTTCTTTCAAGTGATGAGATCTAATTTGTTCGGTTTCGTTCATCCACCAGGAAGAATTTTCGGCTAAATCTCCTAAGAGAAGAGTCTTTGCATCTGGTTCAAATACCGGATGTGCATGCGTAACACTATTGTCCGGTTTTTGTTTAAGAGGGCTGCACTCACTTGTAGACGGTGGTGCATGTTGTGTCGTAGTGAAGGAGCCGTTGAGGCAATCGCAGCCTTTGAATGAAGTTATGATGTACTCTTCTACCGCCCTAAATATGTAAGGGCGACTCGGCTTATCTCTGGCTGCATAATCGCATGGTCGCCCAGCTTCACGTGGAGAACGGTCTCGTTTTGGCGTGTTCTGTACATCCCGATTTCTCATATGAGATTCTCTTCCTTCGGTTTGTAACGAAAACGGAGCAGCATTAGGTTTCAAGTAATTTGCTGTACCATTCACCACATCGGGCCGTCCAGACCTACTGGACGCTGACGCACTACGACCCCGAGGATCCACCGGCCGGGGTTCGGTGAGATAACCAGAGGGTTTACCTGGGGATCTTGATGAATTTTCGTCTTGTCCGTTGATATGCCTATCCGCCTGGCTTCCCCCGGGGCATGCTCGTGGGCCCCGCCCATCCAAGAGTTGTCGGAGATAGCTCGAAATGCATTCATCGATGATAGCCTTCGTTCGATCAACGGACAATGGAATAGCTAAACCATACAGATTGAAGTTAGACAACAAGCATTGAAGAATGTTAGACGCTAGAGCGCACCTTTCCTGGGTATTGTCGGCAATGGCTTGTCGTCCTTCCCTGGATGAGCATGCCCGCTCGACTCGGTGCACCCTCTCTGCGGTTCCAAATCATTGACGGTGAGGCATTCTGTACATCGAAAGACATTGAGATTCCGGGGCCATCGGACAGAGCAGTTGCATGTCATGCACTTCCCCGTCGTCAACTCCTCCCCGGGCGACAAACGCGGGGCACCTTTCCGAGGGCTACTGGAAAGGGGATCAGGTAAATACGTGACCTCGTCGTCATCGTCGTCAGAATCTAGAAAGTCGCGCTTGGATATCGACTTGTTTCGTCTTCTGCCGGAAAATGGCGACGGGAATGGATGGCTGATCGAGCGAGAATGTCCTCGACGCTGAAAGTGGTGTGGCGGTGAGGTTGCCAGATTTGCGACCATGGAGGGCGGAAATTGAGCTTCATGGGGCAATGACGATGGGGCGCCCCTCTCCGTAGGCAAAGGAGGGAGGGGCGCATTTAAATCGACGACATTTGGATGTAAAGTTGAAGGGTGGGATTGATTACGTGTAGTCCGCGGCGGCATATGGGCGCATTTGTTAAATTAATACTTTTGCTGTTGAGTTTATTTGATCCCGGCAATGAAACGAAAGTTACCGGGTGGGCGGACGATATGAGAGGGAACAAGATCTTGGTTGTCGCCCAGAGATGTGGTTCGAAAAGATGCAGCAGGGGGGTCACGTTTCGCAGTTCCAGGTCAAGTAAAACTAGTAGTAATAACCTGGACCGGATATTGCCGAGAAATAAACGATGGTGCACTACCTAACTTTGGCATGGAAGGAAAAAGGTTAAGAGTGTAGTCCACCAACCGAAGTGGAGATTCTAGTATTGTAGTTCGTTGCTTGAGTCGATAAGTAAACAAGAATGGGGGAGGGAGGGGAGAAAGTAGTATGTACTAGTAGTACAAGCAAAGACAAAACCCTGCAGGTATAAAGAAAAGAAAAGGAAAGAAAAGGAAACGCCGCTTAGACTAGCGAGGCAATATTTGAAGTAGTAGTAGAGAAAGCACGACGGATTAGGGAGGTCGCATAGTAGGGAGGTGAAACCGTAGTTGTAAGTTGCGATCCGGAGAGGACAGGCTGCCTTAGGCAACCCACCTTCCTACGCTGACTATGCCCTATGAGTGGCCGGTCCATGAACGCCGGGGCAATTAGTTGGGCGCCAATGTGACGCTGATGATACTATTTTCGGCGTCTTGAAAGGTCTCCATAATGGTAAAACCTGCGCACTTCACTAACTGTCAATCCCCGCTACAGAGATCAAGGCTATGCTTAACTAATTGGACGGGTGTCACTGTGCAATTAAACCTGTCTCGCAATTGAAACACCATATTCGCTACCCGCCCATCTACTTCTGCTTCTCCATCCGCCAGAGGTAATTTCGGAGTATCATTCTCCTTGGAGAAAATTTATCTCACAACTTCTTCCTATTCATGCCATTGCAAAGTGATATGCCGGTGCGCGGAATTGATCTCAGGCCCTCTTGCCCATTATATGACCTACGAGATGCTCCATGCGGTTGAACAGAAATAGTCATACTTCGTTAGGGGAATATAAAAATTGAACCAGTGAAAAGATTTTTGCTAACATCCGATCCGAAAGATCTGTTGCATTATGCTCGCACCCATTTCAAGGATATAGTCATAGAAGCGAGTTTTGATCGAGATAAACACATCCTCAGAATGACATTTTTTCCACGACACACAACCCCAGCTATCCACCAAACTACGCTTAACGGTATCTCCAGTAGCTCTGGGTGTTGTGGAGCTTCCAGGTGTGGCGGCGGCCAGCCTTGGTGTTGTTGTAGCGGTGGCCCTTGTTGATACCACGGGACTTCTTGCCAGTGGCGGTAAGACCACGAGCCTCGCGGTGCTGTTCGCAGAAATTTATATCAGTACTAGTCTCCCAGAGAGCACCGGGCAAGAGAAACGAACCTTGTGGACAGCGTTGCAGATCCAGTTGATGCGGGCATCACGGCGGATGGCCTTGTGCTGGGGGTCGACAAGGATAACCTCGAAGTACTTGTAGGTAGAGTCCTGGTTGATCCAGTAGGAGTTCAGGACACGCAAGTTGGCGCAGCGGCGGCCAACACGCTCCTCAGCGGTAGCACGGAGCGCACGCTGGTACTTGAGCTGGTTGATACCCTGGTTGGTGGGCTTGCCTACAATCGAAAACTGTTTAGCCCTTGCCCTTCCTGACGTCCTTCGCAATTCTGATAGAGAATATTCTGCATACCGTAGGTGGCACCCTTGGGTGCGGGCCTCTTGCGGCCACCGCGTCTCACACGGATACGGTAGACAACATAACCCTGCTTGGCCTTGTATCCGAGACGACGAGCCTTGTCGGGGCGAGAAGGACGGGAAGCACGGTGGATAGCGTTCAGCTGACGGAGCTATATTGATGCACTCTCAGCAAAGTTCAACGAGTGTATAGCAAGACACACGAAAGAATGTGCCACATCCATCCGCCGGCGAAAAAAGATCGTATCGAGCCGCCCAGTAACACCCTCTGAAGAAAAAGGTATCCTATGGCATAGCACACGAGCATCCGGCGGGATGTTAAATTATCGATATTGAGGGGGGGATTCTCACCTCCCAGCAACGGACACGGAGAAGGAAGCGGACCACATCGGACTGCTTCTTCTTCTGGATTTCTTCCACGTACTTGAGGGCACCCATCTTGAAGGACACGGAAAGGTCAGTGTTAAAGAATTGATGGCTCCCGATAATTCCAAAGCCGTTGGTGAAATCGTCTTAAGAACTCAGGAAGAGCTGGGTATTATAAACATACCTTGTCGGCGGTGGCAGGTCGTCTGTTGTCGTCGAAGTCACTGCTGAGGTGTTGAAAGAACGAGATCTCTTCAACGAGGTTGTGTGTGGGACGCTAGGAAATTAGGCGAGATCTCCCTCATCCACCAACCAGCATCCATGTAAGCCCTTTCAAATGCCTGAGGTGTCGAAGAGCCGCCAAGAGCCGAAAATGGTTAGAGTAAAAGAAAATGAAAAAGCAAAAAAATTTTCTTTTTTAGCCTTAATATCGTTCTAGTAGGAGTACGGTCTATAACCGTAAAGCCTTCAATATAAGGCAACCAAGTTGTTCTTGTGACGAAACCACTTAGCTTTCTGCTATAGTAAATCAGGGCTTACTATTCTCCTTGCCAGTCTCCTTTAGTGGAGGGATACAATCCTCATAGTAGATATTGATAAGTTCAAAGATACAATCTGTCAAACCATGTATTCACTACCCCCTCGTATTGTAGACACCTATTCTCCACGCTCTCAATGAAGTGGACAAAACTTAGAACCATATCCGATAAGTGTCGCCTCATCCACTACAACTACGACGAGATTCAACCAAAGCACAGACAGCAGGATAGTACAGCAGTTAAAAGAAATAAAAGAGCATTTGGGAGTACAAACAGGAAAATCGCGCCAACTCCTGAGAACATCTTGGACATCAAATTCAAGCAACCGAGCATTTAGGTCATGAAGCTGAAAGTCTATTAGGTATCAGCACCAGCGACAGATCATTATCTCCGTTGATCCGTGACATGCATTTTCTAATTCTTTAACAAGCGAAAAGAAATGAAAAATAGGGGAAAAAAAAAAAAAAAAAAAAGGCACATTACAGGCAAAGGGGAATAGGGTGGATAAAGAGTGGCGGGGGATTAGGGGATGATGTGATACAGGGCAAGCATGAGGATTTAGTCGAAGTCTTAGCTGAAGGAAGCATCTGTGACGTGGGAAGAGGGGTGTGAAAATACTGGAAAGAATGGCATAGCGAATAGCTGTCTTGCGCTACTTCGCTCTGTCCACTAAGCCCAATATAGGAATGAACGTGTGCAGCAGCTGAGGCTTTGTTCGCAAACATGTAACGCTTCGGAGAAGACAGAAAGGATGTAAAGACATCGTCAGAATAGACTGTTTCCATAATCGAACACTCTTCTTCTCAAGCTCATGAGACACACCACTATGCGAACAGCAGGGCATATTGTCAGCCTCAAGAACCTAGAGACAGTCCCTGGAAGCGGCCCGCCCAATCTGCATGAGACTGGTGAATGCGAGGACCAGTAGCTGTCCCAGGACTAGTCGCATAATCAACGTAGCTAGACTCTAAGCCACCATACGCTGTGGGTGAGTAGGGAGAAAAAGGGTCACCGGTAGCGAGCGCACCCAAACCAGATTCCGGCTGGCGAAGACCCTGCCCGAAAGGTTGATAGGACTCTGTGTATGCGTTACGCAACGCACCCATCTGGTTGGCAATAGCTTCTCTATCAACCCCGTCACGAGCATGGCCGTATGCCCTGCTTTCTGGGTGATGAGATCGGTCTGTCTGGTTCTCGTTATTGTAGCCCAGAGGGTTTGGAGGCTGCAAGCCAGCAGTTGGGGGCGTGACAAACGAAGCTGGATTGATGGCTGACATCCAAATCCTAGTCTTGTATATCTTGAATAAATCAGTCACAAGAGAGTTGAAGTTGATATATGAGTCCGCGAAATAATAGAAAGTAAGCTTCTTCCAATCCCTGTAAAAATTTATTAGTATCAAGGGCCGTCCATAGTAATTCTCATACGATACTAACATTTGGAATTCCGCATCAAGTATCTCCATGTTGAGCCGATGTTCTGCAACTTTCTGCTGGCAGACCCGCTTAGCCTTCGCCTCGTTGCCTTCTTTATCACGCAATGTTAAAATCTCATGGTTCTGAGCAAGTCTCTTGATCAACTTTGGCTTTATATCTGCAGCCGATTCCTGCACTCCATGAGGACCATGAGGACCCATGCCACCAATGGCGCTTCGGCTGCTCAACCCCCCGGAGGGACTGATGGCATTGGCCGCTCCACTCTGACCTTGTCTAGAAAACATCATCAACCATTTGTAATGTTCTTCAGCATACTGTTGTTTCAGTTCACGGGCCCTTTGCATGGAAACGTTGGCATGTTGGATGGTTCCGAGATCGGTGCCGCGGTCGGCTTCAACGATGACTAAATCTCCAGGTTTCACTTGAAGGCCGGTGTCTTCTTGTATGTAGAAAACATCCGCGCGGTGGCACTTGAACGTCACAATGTAAAGAAGCTGGTTTTGGTGTGAATGCGCGAGGCCTGCCTGGTGGCGGGCATAGGCAGTCGGCATCGTATATGCTTGGTGAAGGGATGTCGGCACTGCGGAGGGAGCCTCGGCAGCACGAAGAGCTTGATCTCGAGCAAAGTAGGATTCTGCAAATTGACGAGCTCGTAAATACTCCGTTTCCATTTCATGCTCCTCGGGACGAGGAGTCATATGAACACGATAATACTCACGATTCTGGCCTTGCGCGTTTGAAAGGGCAGGTTCAGTGACACCAACATAGTTATCCTCCCGGTCTCCAATCCCAGGTCTCGAGGTTGCGATTACTTGTGATTCACCAGAAATAGAACCGTGCCGAATAGGGATATCGGCAAAAGAGTGCCGTCGACTCTGAGGAATATCGGCCATACTGCCAAAGCCGAGGGAGGTTTGCCAGTGGGCCTTCCTGACATTATCCAGAGCCCGGTTTTCCAGTGAAGTGAACGGTGGAAATTGTTTTTCGAGGTTGGCCGAGTGCTCAGAAAACCTTCTCCTGGCACTGCCATGGATACTGTTGTAGCCGGGGATATCTCCCACTTCGTCAAGATCTTCCACTGCTAAATCTGCCTCTTCTGGGACACTGCCGCGGATGCGGTGCAAGTTATGAGCACCTGCGCCAACCACGTATCCGCCGGTCGCGGAAGCGGACGACATAGCACGGTCTCGGAAGCTGCTATCCATCTGCCCGGCAGCCTGACGCAGAAGAGCGTTCTCTCGCGACAGTTGTTCGATGGTGCGGGCCTGATTACTGGCGTAGTTGCTGAGACTATGCTCCGAGCCGTTGGGGCTTCCATCCTCGCCGTCATCGTCTTCGCGGACCCGACCGAGAGTAGCAGGATCATGACCCAACTCGAGAAGACTAGGCCGGGATGAGCGATGCTGCAACGCAGAAAACTGACCCCCATTTCGAGAGCGAGCGCCACCGGAGTAAGTCGCACCGGGCTTGTTTGCCATTAGGTTTAAGAATTCCGGATCCAACTGGCCCACCGAGTACGACTGCGAACGATAGGTTTTAGGGGTTGGGTGCAGCGGAATTGAGAAAGGAATAGCCGATTCGCCAGATGTCGTACGGGTCGTAGGGCTCAGCAACTCGTCATTAAAATAGTTGCTTGCGGTTGAAGGGTTAGACATAGTGGGAGACGGGACGATTTCAGCCAGACGAGGTGGTGGCTCTTTCCGAGATTCGGTGTTCCAAATTCCAGTGCCCCATGGGAATGAGCCACTCCCAACGTGATTCCAGCTGATGGAACTACTCATTACGGGGCTCGTGCTAGGCCATCCGGACTGGTCGGTCGCGGGACTAGTCGGGTTTGAAGCGCCGGAGGACAGGGGGCCAGTGCTAGTTAAAGAAGCTTTTCGGTGAATATTGACAGGCACTTCATTGAGCCACGAAGTACGACGTGCAGGCTTTGGAACGGGTGCAATGGTAGATGTAGATGTAACCTGCGTGTGTTCAATGTCATCATCGGACGACGCCAACGCCTCCGAATCAGGCGTCGAGCGGCGAACACCTGGGTGCGTCTTCTCCAGTCTGACAGAAGCAGTAGCATTTGGGGTGGAAGAAGTGCTAGACTTGATTGCCTGCACTGGCTTATTGGCTTGCGCAGCCATAGTGTTATAGAAGTTGAAGGAGTCCCTCCCTAATTGCAGAAAAAAGCAAGTCTTGCCAGACTTTCTAAGTTATAAAGACAAGGAGAGACCTAAGAACAAGAAGTTAGTCAATGCATGCAGTATGCTGCGGCTAGGAACAGGAAGGGCTGTCTTTAAGGTTCACAACAGCACGGTACTATCAACCAGTGGCTAGAAGGTACACAGGTTACTCACCCAGGCTTTGTAAGATCAAGATCAGCGGTTATATGCTGAGAAGAGGGATGAAAAGTTTGCGTTTAGCCTTCAGAAGCGGTCGAAACGAATCACCAGTCGGTAGTCAAAGTAAAGAATCAAAATTCAAAAAGCGTGTGGTCGACTTTCGAAGATGAAAAACTAAGCAAGGTTAACGGACAATGTCGAAACAATCTATGAATTCTGAAGACAAGTTCTTTAAAAAAAAAAAAAAAAAAAAGGCAAAGGGAATCTGAGATTTATAAACACTCTTGTTGTACTAAGGTCAGTTTGATCTGCATAGATATTGCAATGGGAAGGATGTGTGCAGTAGAACGAACAGAAACACAAAACTAAGGAAACGCATGTGGGGTGTGCCAACCGACAGAAAAGGGATACATATGTTTGGGTACTTCGAGAAATAGAGAAACGAATCATGTCGGAGGATCATGAAGATGATGAAAGGGTATATACACCGCCAACAACTGCGGGTGGCGATATTGGGAGTTGGACGTGGTGAATTGCCGGGTATAGCATGTCAGATGACTGCCAACCCTATGGAAAGAGAATCTCAACGCAATATAGGTAGTACTCGATTCATCCCTCACTGGCTATTAATGAAAGCTGGTGAATCTCTGGGGGTATGACGACGTTTGCTTAGGGTTTCTGCTGTAGTTGACTTGCGGAGTTTTGAAGGACATTGAATAACAAATAAGATAAGGCATATATCCCAACGGTTTGTGACCCTGGTGTACCTTCTCGGCATTCAGAACGCTTTGTGCATATTGCTTGAATGTAAGATTGATGCTACAACATGGCGAAGCTTCCCCATTGGGTCTGGGACAAATCGCGGGGGAAAAGGAACAAAAAAGCAACATAAAATATGCAGTGGAATGCGGGCTGCGGGGAGGGGGAAATTGCGGGTTGCTCGACACTCATCTCAACAGCCTTGAAACATCCAATATAGGAAATCCTTTGCACATACCTTTCGCAAGTGCAATTTCGGGTCAAACCAGTAACTGATATAGGAAGCGTGAAATATTGCCGATCGACTCAACAGGTTACTAACAAGCAGATGAAGTTCGTGATCGCGTCTGTTAAGATAGTCGGGGACTGTGAGTAATTCTGCGGATTTCGTCGTATGATGCCGACTTACCAGTCTAATAAAAACGAAACTTTTCTTAATAGTCTATCCAATCCCAAATAACAAGGCAATCTTTAAATCAAATGAGCATCTCCGTTGCAGTATAAAAGAAGGTAATGATTGCGCTGAAAGAAGCGACCAGGCTTCTATCGAAATATGCGTAGAAGGCGTCTTGTAAAAGGCCGTAGGCAAAGAAGTCGGGCAAGATGGGCCCCTATCCGAGAGAATAATCGTTCTGTTTCTTTCTTTTTTTTTCTTTTTTTTTCCCCTTTATTTCTTTGGGTAAATTATTTTTTTTTGGTCTTTTTTATTTTGATAAGACCGTTATTGCCCAGCTCAATTCAAATTGATTCCGTTCACGGGGAATCTAGAGATACACTCGATGTCGAGTTGCGACAAGAAAGTTGGTCCAGAAAGCGCGGGATCGTAGACGGTAGCGTGACCATTCAACGGATGACGTTGGGAATCAGTGTGGCTCCAGTAACTTATGGGTAGATCCCCTTAAGAGTAGCGCATCTTCGAGGAGGGCGCACGCGAGATCACTGGTGAGATAAGAATGAACCGTCGCGATTCAATCAAGCAAAAATCAAACTGATTACGAAGGACGTCTTCTCTCTTTTTATGCGTGTCTTTTTAATCGGTGTTATTTCGATGGGTGTTGGTCGTGGCGAAGAGAGGTTGGAAGCGTGAGGGCGAAGAGTTGAAAGCGGCGTAGCAGCTTCGTAAAGGTGCTTTGGAGAGAGCCGGAGTGTGGCTTCTGCAACGTTGCTGGATCGATCTGTCGCCCCAAAATGCGGGAGGTGGGCCAGGGGCACAAGGCGGGTGACGGTGCTCTAATAGTTGAGTACGGAGAAAAGTGAGGCAGAGAGATCAAATTCCAAAGTAGTGCCTGTTCCGAGAAGGAGGAAGACGCGGAAAAAAGAAAAAGAAGGGAAAAAAAGAGAAATCTCGAGGGAGGCGAAAAGAGAATTAGAAAAAGGAGGAGAAGTTGTACAGTAATGAGAAAGGATGGATAGATAAAAAAAAAATGCAAGCTAAAACCGTCGCAGCAGCTAATGTACCTAAACCTCAGGCCACTGAGAGTGGGCACGAAGGAGGAGAAAGACGAGCCACGGGTCGGGGCACCGAGAGGGAAGTGGCGCAAGTGGTCCGTCAAGCTACTACCATAATCGTGGTTAGGTTCAGGGAGTCAGTTCATTGAGATGGTGGGTTCATTGGTCTGTGCCTCTGAGCGACATTCACACATGGGTGTATGGACCAACCAATGTTGAATTGAGCCCGGGAGCCTTTTTAATTACTTTGGGGGGAGAGGCGGGGTAAGATATCTTGACAGAAGAGCCTAGATAAACCTCGCATGGAGCCACAGGTCGAGTGCAGTAGGTATGAAGAAAGAGGCGCGCGGACGAATTGAAAGATACTCATGCGTCTAATTAATAGGAGAGGGAAGGAAATACTACGAGAAAGCATTCGTCGCTTCCGACCATTCATCAGTCCCAGTAATGCCTTAGGTATGGGATCAATGTAGCAAAGATCATGTAATAGAATGAGAGGTGGCGGCAAGTAAAGTGGTACTTAGTGTAGTATGACAGACAGGCAGACAGGTGCAAGGAACTGGTCGGCCATCGATGGAACGCTTTGAGTGGGTCGAGTGGAGGCCAAGTTGAAGATCCTCCGGGGTTTTCAAAAGGGAATCGGATGCCCCGAGCCACCTCTCAGCGTCCTTGGATTTCACAAAATCCTCCGTGAACAGACACAGGTGGTGCCTCTCCCATGTAAATGTACCTATCTATACATTCAATTTGAATAGAGAAGAGAAACTCTCTGTCGCTACGATCTATTCCACGAAAATATATTGAGGGAACGAACTTTGAGAAAGGGATTCTCACCTCATTCAATTGCATCATCCCCTCATGTTCCATGCACAGCTCATGCGACCAAATACCTATACTAGCGCTTGACTACGAGGTCCCAACCGTAACAAAGAAATGTATAAAGCAAGAATTTGAGAGGGAGAGAGCGAGAGTATAACTAGAGTTGAATTGAATTGAATGGATCGATTGATTGATTGATTCATATGAAAGTCGTCGGCTGACATTTAAGAGAGAGAGTGTGTGTGTGGTAGTCTCTTCCCAGTTGCCCCACTATATGATATGCCGCTACCATTTAAGAGGTTTACAGAGACCACCCGGAAGCAACCCGAACAGGGAGCTATTCTCTTGTGCTCCGTGTATTATAATGTAAATGTACAATAGAAAGGACCAAATTGAGTCACTCATAGCCCTATATTTATTATCAAATCTTCTTTCTTTTCCTTCCTTTATTTTATTTTATTTTTATTTTTATTTTTATTTTTCATTTTTACTTTTCTTCCATCCTTATTTCCGGAAATTTAGAAAAGAGGATCACAGGTGTCAGACCACTTCTCTTGTATCATAACGTCATACTGTCGTTACGTTACACTCCACGATACCCGACAATCTTTGGGTAAAAACAGCAAAAAGCATCCAGGAAAATTGTTCATGTTCGAAGCAAACATCTCAGGTCCCAGGTACATGATTAACCCTCCCATACTTCCATCCATTAATCGAAGGAGGCCGAACATCATATCCCCTCTTTTGGGAATCTCTTTTGGACCAACCATGTGCCGCACTAAAAAGAAGCGCATCTGAAATTGCGGGGGAAGAAGGACGCAAGCAAATCATATTGTCATGAAAAGATGACCTCCTCACCAGTAAAGTTAGGGCCGAAGGAATGCCGTCCAATTACGAGACGCAAGTTCCCATGTCATGCAGGATCTTCTGCCATCCAAATTGCGGAGAGAGCTTTCCCGCATTGGTTCTTTCAGTCCACGAGCCGCCTTTGCATTTGCCTAGGTTCTTGTTTTCCTTTCCAGCCATACTATATTCCCCGTCGTCAGAGGAGAGCGATTTCCGTTACTCACCGATATCCTCAAGAGGTAAGTTCCATCTCCCACAGTGACTGTCCGTTTAGGCCCCTGGCTACCCCTTTCGTCAGTCCAAGGGGGTTGCAACATTAACAGACAGTTCAACTTCTCCAACAGGAAGAGCTCTGCAGCCCCACCCATGGTTGAGAGCTGTTGGACCCTTCCTCCGGCCACTGGGTCAATGATGGTTAATGACACCAAAGATTGATGGTAACCCACGGATTACTGGATGTCCATCCCAGTCTTCAGCCCCATTCACTATGCAATATTTCAACCGAGGCCGGATTGGTGACGTGAGGATGTTGCACGATTACTCTCCTTGATCGTCATCTGATACCGTATTGACAGGATTTCTTTGATCAAAGTTTTTCCTTCCCCTTCCTCTTTCCCCCCCTCCTCCTTTTCTTCTTTTTTTATATTTGGATCCTTCTCTTTATCGTTGTGATGCTTATATTCCCCGAGATTCGGTTTAATACCTCCTTGACTAGTGGTCTCTGTCGAACCCCGTAACGGGACTTCAATGTACACGAATATATATATGGAGAACGGCAGATACTCGTATACGATACACTCTGACTAACACCTCAGCCACACACAAGCAAGAAAACCTATTATTCCCATCCCATCCTCCATTTCCCACCGGTAATATTTGAAAGCCGATCCGATCTCACAATTGTTAACTACATACGGATAAGACTTTATGATTTCGATCCGCATCTAGAACCTCGCAGCCCCTTCCAGGCAGGTCCGACCATGTCTACCTTTCATATAAACCTCCAGGTCTGGGAAGTCAGATGCTTCACACATCCCCTGCAGTAAAATTCGAATACCAACATCCCTTAGTTACGAGATTATGTCCGTAGCCCCTCAAGATATCGACTAAATTAGCACTACCTACGCTTGAGCACCGCCTCCCCCCCTCCCCGGCCGAGAGAAAAGTCCATTGCATCCCTAGGCCTCACTTCTCCAATTTGGAACTCCACCTTCCGCGCTCCCACCCGACGCTAGTATCTTTGTTTTTCAATTCCCCTTGCGGTATTGGCTCTGCTTGGTTGGGGTATGTCGTTGCGACATGTGTCTGTAATTTTTCGTTTTGTTGTGTTCGGCATTCGGCTCCTCATTCCCGAGGCCCAATTTGTTCTATTTTTCTGTGGCGAGAGGCTGGGCTGTTGGTGTAGGGCCGTGGCGAATTTAGGACCTCTTCAGCTTGAGAGGGTACCAAGACTGAGATTATATGTTAATCTTGTTGTTCTTAACGTAATTGGTAAGCGGGTGACGCAGCTCTATATTCCATACAAATCAGCCCTTTTTACTACTGGAATATCTCAGTAACCACAAGCTATAGTAATATAATATTCGAAGATAGTATATATTAGTACTTTATCTTTAAACTATAAAGTAGAGAAGTTTATATATGCGATACTTGTTTCAATATTAAATATTGCACCTGTATTTTTGATATTTCTACTGGAAAGTGTAAGACTAAAAATAAAAAAATAAGAGAAAAATATTTTTAGCCTGTTTTACCCTATAATATATTATATATAAAATATTATATCTTTGCAATCTCTGGTTACTGAGATATCCAAGTAGCAAAAAGGGCTGATTTGTATGGAATACAGAGCTGCGTCACCCGCTTACATGCGTCGCTCGCTTACCGATCACGTTAGTCTATGCCTTGTTGGATTTCGTAGTCTTGCTCATCAAAGTCGTTATAGAATACTCTATAGAGGTGTGTGTGTTTTTATAGTATATTTGATAGTTATTGTACAAGTCCCCATTACGGAGAGACGTAAAAATGAGGATTTCCATACGCAAAACTCTTCTATCCACTCATTAAAACATTGATATGCAACCAATGGTATATAAACGAAACAAACGAACAAAGACACGGGCAAAATACAATGCTTTTATGGGGCCGAGTCCAGAGTTCCTTTGCCTCCTGTAGAAGCGGTGGCAGCAGCACCCTTCTGCTGGCGCAACTTCTCTTCAAACTTAGCGAATTCGTGCATCGAAATCTCCTCTTCTTCATCCATCACTTGCTCAACTCCCTGCACTTCCTCGATCTGTCCAGAAATGCACCATTAGCCACCTACCCCAACAAGCAACCTCGAGGGGAGAACAAAAGGCGGGAAACTTACGTAGTGCATAAGCATAGACTCAATGCCATTCTTCAGAGTGACAGTGCTTGAGTCGCAGGTCCGGCAGGCACCGCGCAACTTCAGCATCACAATACCGTTCTCAAAACCACGAAGCTCAATGTCGCCTCCGTCTTCCTGGATTGCCGGCCGGATTCTTGTCTCCAGGAGCTCCTTGATCATGCTGACAACTTCGTCGTCCTCTTCGTTGTAGCTGAGCGATTCCTCCTCGCCGCCCTCTTGCGCGTTCTCTCCGGACTTAGCGACCGTGTTGACGATCGGCTCGCCGGAGGTTACCGCCTGCGTAATCAAGCTGAAGATCTCGGGTTTGATATGGGCCCAGTTCGCGTCGCTTGCCTTAGTCACAGTGATGAACTCGGGCCCAAAGAAGATAGAGGTGACTCCATCAACATTGAACAGGTTCGCAGCCAAAGGGGAAGGGTGAGGAGGAGCGAGGGTAGAGCGAGGCGACAGGTACTCGAGGAACGATGTCGGGAAATCCTCCGGGAGGACACGATGGTTAGGGATGAACTTCAGAGCCTAAAGCCAAGTATCAGCGTCAGTATGAGTCCAATTGAAATGGCCTGAATAGTGATAGACCTACATCGGGATTTGGTGTATTCTCGGTTTGGATGAAGATTGAGCGCTTGCTGACTGGGGCGGGCCCATTCACACGGGCCACTGCAGACTGTTGGTGAGGCCGCAAAGTCGGCCGATGACGAGCCTCCGAGGCAGTAATAGCGGGCAACCGAGCCGAATGGTGGATAGTTCTGTAAGATGCAAAGACGTTGGGGAGGACGGTGCGCGAGGAAGGCTCAATCATACTCAAACGCTGTGCCGTGACTCTAGAGTTCAGAATAGCTCGCCTAAGCATGGCACCGGATACTGAGCTGGCAGACATATTGTGAACTTGGCAACCTAGTACACTGGCGTATCTGGTTTGTCTGTTTGGAAATTGTTTTTGGATAGTTGATGGAGTACAATACTTTCTTCCGACCGCCCGGCACTCTGACGCAATGGGTTCACGTGATCACGGGAAATAAACCTGCTGATAAATCGGTAATTGACTCGAGCCAATCACAAGTGGCAGTTTGACATTTACCCGACATTCCAGAGGTGCATTGCATTCCGCGGAAAGCGAACATCGGAGTCCATGCTTCGAGCATTCCTGAAAACAGTAGTCTCCTCACTTTTTTTTAAAGGTATCCTTTCGACCGTATGTATATACAGTACGGAGTACTCCGTACATGCTCTACTATTTACAAGCAACTCAACATGTATATTGCCACACATACACACATCATATGAACATCTTATATATATTTGGAAACTCTAGGGTCGCAACATGATATGTGATGATAATGTACCAACCAACAAAGACAAAAAGGCGGACTTTTCCTGATCGATGGTGATACTCTTGGGCTATAGCATTAAAGGACTTAACACTGATAGCTGCCTACACTCATTTGTTATGTATGATAGACGACACATTCAGAGCTCTCTCCCGGACAAAAGTCTATTGTCTGAAGCTTGGGCTCGATGGGCATTGACGCTGGCACATGGAAGCTGGTCTTTAGAGGAAACTTAGCAGAGCCCTTGTGCTTGCGCGGTCGGCTTATCCTGGTCGTACCTGACGTGGCCCAATATCTTGCCATCTTGTTTGCATAGGTGTTGACCGCTGTAATCGCCAAATTTGCTCTCACTCAGGCGATATCGATTTGGGAGTCAGATATCTCTGCGAAGAACGGTATTTGGGCCAGACCATATTCTTCAGAAAATACCCGATACCAAGACCTAACTGAGGCAGAAGCACAAACACTCCCTGGCACCACCGGTATTTTCCAGCCAATTCATGTACGCTGTAGAACTGTGCGCTCTGACTCAAGGGAGCAAGCAGTACCTGGGCGCCCAAAGTTTTCAAATCTGGTTGTAAACAATAAATAACAGAGCGACAGACCTGGTCAGCATAGTGCTCGGCAAGATTAGTGAAATCAGCTATACTTTCCAGATTCAGCGTGACTCCAGAGTTTACGTGCTCGCCAGAAAATGAGTAGCAGCTATCAAGAGAGTCATGGTCCGCCGAAAGTTGGAGAACCTCAAGTAACTGGTCTATCAGAGGATAGAGCAGTACTAATGCAGTCCAGTATATTAGATGAGCCTCTGCACACGTGAGAGACGGGAACTGAAAGGGTTTGGGCAATAAGTGGGTGTAGAGAGAGCTTCTAAAATCATTTCGACAAGTCATATTAGCAGGTGATACCGAAGGTTTTCCGAGTTCCTTCTGCATCATGCAACAGATTCGATGGAGCTTCTCCTCTAAAGAGAAACAAGAGAATAACAAATCTCGCCCAGTACTTTGAAACTGGTCGTGGCCACCAACCGGGTCCTCGAGAAAGCTGTCAACTTGTTCCATCAAAGCACAACAGTCCGCCAACCGATCAATAAGCTCATCGATGGGCTCAGGACCATCTGAGTCTTGCAACGAGCTACCCTGCCAAGCCGAAGCGTCGTAGAAATCGGGCGCTTTGCGTTTTCCAATTGCATCGCACAACTGGTTTGCTAGGCATCAGCAGGTACAAGTGGTCAACTTCTCTAGGATCGGAACACTAACAGTGACGAACTTGAGTTGACGAAGAAAGAGCCTTGAGGTAGCGGTTTCGTCATCCTGTCCAGAGCACTGGTTGATGACCGCACTACTGCCTTGGACATGGGCAATCCACGCCCCAAACCCCGGTGGAGAGCAATTGATTAACTGCTTCGCTGTCAGCTCATGCGATAACAGTGGGACCGAGTGCAAGTATATCTGTGAGACATACTTCATATATTTGAAAGATTATCGTGGTATACCAGACATCTTTTCCGAAAGTTCTCCCGGAGCTTATCTTACCATTTAGCATCTGAATGGCATTCCCGTAGATTTTGGTGCTGTTCTGCAGTAAATGTCTATCTTGATTTTGTTTTGCCAAAAATGCCGTGGAGAGAGCGATGACCGCTTTGTCTAGGAGCAAGCTACTCCCAGAGAGGTCTGGAAGAGTTTGAAGAATATTCTTCCCCGTCCTGTCGCATATATATTTTGACTGGGGCAGGTATCTGTCTATGAAGGACTGGAACAGTTGAGATCGGACCTCCACATTTGTATTGAACTGAATTTCGGGCCCCACCTGGTCTACTTGGTGAGTTCTAGGACCATTCAGGAGAGCTTTTGGACGCCGGGTGAACTTTTGCGCACCATCCTCCATTGCATTGGGGGATTTGTGTATGAAAACTCTTGACCGCTCATAACCGGTGCAGATATGGCCGTTCTTGAGGCACCGGAGGCATTCCGGTTTGAGTTCATCGCACTAAGCATGCGTTATAACCCAATGGCCCGGAATGCTGGCTTGTTGCGTAGGACAGAATTTGTGTTTAGTCTTACCTTAACCTTTCGGCGCCGGCATGTATTGCACCCGGTGGACTTAAACGGTATGCCGCCCATTTTCATGAATCGTGGTCTGATGTCATTTCAGTTGCTGCGCGCCGCAGAAGCGAAAGAGGTGAGCCAGAAAAGAATTTGACTCAAATTGGCTGCACATAGGATGAACTTGCCAACAATGTCTCTGATCAACTTGAAGATACTACACCCTATCCTACGAAGCGAGGATGAACCATGGAAAGTGGCCATGGATCACGTGTGACCGTTAGGCTGCTGATCCTATCCCCACTTCTCTGTGTCTCTCCGACTTTGGCCTTGTTCTGCTAGACTCAATTCTCAGATTTTCGAGAGCCCCGAATGCAGTCACGGCGAGGAAGCGGTGGCCGACAGTGTCTGTAAATCAAGATATAGCTGTTCCCGAATGGTGGCTTATTGAGGGTAGGGGTTCTACTATGCTATCCAGTGTCCCAAGATGTGGAGACTAGGTGTAGTTGTTAACGATCCATCTTCAATGACTCTTTTGGTGCTGTTAAATCAATCCAGTGACGTTCCATACATCAATGCTTGACACACAATGTACCAGCCTTTGGGATCCTGAATTAGGCGATGAAGCCGATGGTATTCCGTACAAAGGAGCTTTCATGAGGTCCGCACCAGTTTACCTTAGCACAAACATGAAACGCAAATCTGAATACGGTCATTGGCAACGAGCCTACCAAGAAGCCTAGGCAGGTAAGCTATCTTCTTGATGGCTGGTAGGGACGGATATAATGAGATAAATAAACGAAAATGAACTGGTGACACCTTTGATCAATGCTGAACCATCTGTGTCGGCTTGCCAGTCAGGCAGTAATTGTACGTCATCGCGAAATTGAGAGTGCTGTCCAACTTCAGGGATTGTATAGGACCACTGCTGGCGTTGCTGGCTTCATGGAATAAGTCAACTAGACTATCCAATGTTAGGTCTGCCTCCATAGACACTAAGTTACCAAGATTTTGACTGGTCTGATCAATGAAGTGGGCGGCTTGCAAATCACCCGCTGTAGAAGAGATTGTCACTGACCTTAGCATCTGGAAATCAAGGGGGTTTTTCAGTGTTGTTTGAGAGATATCTGATTAGATCCACTGATTGTGAGTCCTTGTATGTCCACATGAGCTCTCTCTCGCTCCCGTTCACGAAATTTCTTTAGCAACTGGATATCAGGGCATTACTATCAATTTTGCCCTCTGGTACTCCGTCAGCAAGTGCTATGTTGGTGACCGGCGAACGAACCGCACCCCTTTCATACATTCGACAGAAAAGTCCTATAAAATACTGATAAGCGGACGTGATTTTCTGCTAAGCAAGAATAGTCTTGAAAATCCTTTTGATCAGATCCAGGCTCTCAAGTCTCACGCCCAGTAAGACAATACGGTGTGACAAAATTGCTGCTGGGTTCATTCCTGTTGTTGCCAGGCGCGCGGTTGGTCATCCAGAGACCGCGGGTTTACTTCGCAAGGAGGATATGGCTTCTTTAATGGCCCGAAGCAGACATTTTGGCCTCCTTATTCCGGATGCTACTGCTAAAAGATGAGTATGCGTTCTTACCTAGATGAATACAATCATAGAGCCAGTCTTTTCAGCAGGGGAGGTTAAAATGATAAGCGGACTGCTATGGGCATTGCAAATCCAATCCCAATTTGTAAGAACGCAGAAATCGATGAATGAGCACGACGAGTTTTAAATACGTGTTACGAAGAATCGAAGCGCGTTGGCTGTGTGCTGAGTATGGTGGTTTCTGGTCTCTTCAGTCGCGCTGTACACAAGTCGCACGCCGAGATAAGGACAACACAAGCCTATCGGCAGGATGCTCATCCTTCACTTTTAGGTTGCGGTTTGAGACCAGCAGATATGTTTACGGCGACCTCAGAGTGCTTGACCATTGAGCAGAAGTACGATCCTTATAATACCTTTAAAAGATTATATCCTCCAGGAACCAGGAAGCTTTGGACAAGAGCTTTAGTGTCTCGATGAACAACGTTGTTTGTTGCCTAAGCTGTTAGCTTGCTAAAGGTCTATGCCATTTTGCGTGCACAGGGGAACTTCGAAAATTATATGCCGAGCCGATACTGAGAAGTTTAGCAAAGCGGTTGAATGTCGGCAATCAATCGATATGAAGACTGTTGATCATTTGAAGTATGTAGAATAGTCCCCATGCAACAGCAGCAGATAGATACACTAGTACTTTTCAGGCATGGTCTTATGCTGACTCATCTATTTCAGAGCTCTTTTGTTCTTGATTGACATTTTCGACCGCTTCCAACCCATCCCAAGTGTTTTAAGATCGACAAGCTTGAACATTAAGGCGATTTTAATAAGCCCATTGTGGTTGGATGCTCAACCATGCTTGAGGGGGTCTGACTGAATGCTGCGCAGCTGCGAAAGCTCTAAGGCTGCCCTAAGAAAATGCCTAATACATGCGAGGTTTGCGCCTCGGAACCCTCCAAATACCGATGTCCGACATGTGGGCTTATGAGGTAAGTTTTATGATTTATTAAAAAGAAAAGCATCAAGCTGTGAATGGATCCACAGATGCAAATACGACATATAAGAAAAGCAAAATCACTAATGTGCATCTCCCAGCTGCTCGCTCGCCTGCACCCAGTCTCACAAGATCTATTGTGCGCCCAAAGCACCATCGCCAGAGACATCTGAAGAAGTCAATGGTACCCGTCACCAGCCACAAGAAGTCAATGGGCATACTGGTGAAAATACGCATGAGTCACAGAACGATACCGACCCCCGTGCTTTAGGGTCCTCACCCCAGCTTAAGGAGCTGTTCGATCGTTATCCAGCACTATGTGACCAGTTACGAGATATCTATAAGGCTACCCTTGAGGAGGAATGGGTTGAGACTCAAGCTCATGGGGGCCGACGACCCTTTGGACGGGGAAAAGGAGCCCCTCGCAGCCGAGGACCTTGGACTCGTGAGAAGGGCTTCAACAGAGGTTTGGGGAAAGTCAGGAAACTAAGGGAGATGTGCGAGGAAGGCTCGGAGGTCGGGAAAAATGCCGAAGGCTACATGCGATTCGTAGCCTTGGTCAATGGAGAGCGTTTCCCTCGGGAATCTGCATAATGTATACTTATTTCGTTTCCTCTTTTCTCTTCTGCCTGGGTAGCATCTCGTGTGCATAGAAAGGGGGTTTAGAGTCATGTGTTTGCCAGACATCCTCGACCTCAAATAACTGTGCCGAGGCTGAACATGTTTGTATAAAAAAATATCGGGCAATAAAACAACCGTTCACCTCGGAAAGTTCCTCAGCAGAGGACCGAGTATATACGTGGTAATTTTGATTGACGTATAGTACTCCTTTAAAACACACGAAGAATAAATCAAACAAATCAGAGTAATCAAGAATGAGGTTATAAGGTTCTAGAGATATGCATATTAGCTGATCTGACTATGTTTAACTCGCTCTCCGTTCCGCTGCTAGGTGACTAGACGGGAATTTTTGACTTGGGCATATAAGCTTAAAACACTACTACCCTGGGAAGGCTGCAATAATAAAAATGACCGTGGTCTGCCCTGCATAGCCATAGCGGAGGGACGTACTCCGTTCGAGGACTTCATGTTGACACTCGGGCCATCTTTGGCAGAAACCAACAATGTCAGCAAGCACGATGTTCCCCATAAAAAATAAATGAACTTCGTTTGACTGGCTGTCTGATGGAGACTAATGCAGTTTTAATTGACAGATCCGCTTGAGGCTGGACCACACAAAGCCACTGGTGTTGACAAGAACTAGGTTAACGCCGTGGAGCTGAACCAAAGTTTTGTGATATGTGTGACAGATAGGTAGGTACTTCCTTTAGTGCTTGGGTGTTGGTGATAGGGGAAAACACCTACCTGTGCGGTCTACTCCGTATGGAGCTTCGGGATGTCATTAAATAAGTGCCCGAGAACTAATGAATCAGTGAGTACCGAATCAATCAGCTTTCATTGATCCAACCTTGGAAAGGGACACAGACCCTCTAGAGAACATGAATTGATGTGACTCTAGGATTGGCATCGAGTACGTAGTCCGTTCATTATTGGTCTGGATCCAAGCCCCCGTCTACTCGTGGGGAAGGTCGTGCAACGCGGCCTTCATTTGACGAGGTGAAACCGTCCCGAACTATGGTCTTAGCGTATCCTTGACCACAAATCGATACACCTATCCTAGGGACCCGAATGGTAAGCGAGCCCTTGGATTTTTATATTAAAAAAAATAGTAGGATTTGAGAGATGGTTTATTGGGTAGGTCTAGTTGCCACGTGAGCATCCCATGGAGAACTAGAGTCGTACTCCGTAGGTGAAAAAGACATTGTTAAGAGGTGATGATCATAGTAGGTAGTACGGAGTAGGGTTCGATACGGACTTTCCTACTGGAGATCATGTGTTGTCTTAATATATATGCCTAGGTATAAGATACTTACTACCCATATTAGGCTATTAGCAACACCTAGGTTGTTGATATCTGTATTTCTTACTATATGGATGGCATAGCATGTGTCTACTAGTATCGGCGATGTAAAGTCCATGGGAATGATCACACCTTAAGAGGGGGGATGTGTTTTGCAGCAATGAGATGTCTGATCCCCATTCTCCTATTCTGATTCGGAGAGGTTGTAAAGCTACCGTCTCATTGTTTGTATCACACATGGCCATTAATGATTCCCGGTGGCCTCCGAAGCTCTTTTTGCTCTCGAGTCATTTACGGAGTAGTCACTTGAGTTTCTCATTATTTGTATTTTGTTTATGTTTTATTTGAACCAGTCCTTTCTTCATTAAGTTTCAAGCTGACTGTAGTTTTACTATTTATTCTTGATTTCGCTCCTCCCTTACATAGAAATGAAATTTAGTAAAAAAAAAAAACCAGGTCAAAGACTATGTTCCTCCCTAGAAGACGAACTTTTTGAAGGGTCCCGTCGGCTTCCCACGCGGTGTGAAGATCCCAGCCGGGACGGGCGCACAACGCCTTTGAAGGACGCAGAAGTTAAACTATTCTTTTCCTGTACAAGGTATTTCCCTGGCAGGTTGACATCGATGTGTCTTCTTTGTTTTTCTCTCTCCATCTGATTGATTCGCCCCCAGGGCACTCGTGCGTACGTGCGTGTGTTTCTAATTATAATAACTGTCCAGCTTTCTTCCGACCAGCTTCTCCATCGTTTTCTGGGGCTCTGTCGGGCCAGTGACATCGCTCCGTCTGTTGCGCGCAAACTCGCCTTCGGCTGATCTTACGACCACTGAAGCTCCTACCCAGCATAAAAAGTATTTGTTCTCAACGTCACGAGTATTCTCTTGTGAGATTCTGTCCAACTCTTATCTACGGATACTGGATTTTTCATTGCTAATTTTGGATTTGTTTGCGTCTAGTTTCCCTCTCCGGTGTTCGGCTTCTGAAGCATCACAGAATTTAAAAAAAGAAAAAAAAAAGGAAAAAAAGTGCAGAGAGAGAGGAGGAAAGCGAAAGGAATTGACACCCGTGTTAGAAGAAGTCAAAGGATCAAATTGCCGACCGTCCTTGGTATCGCTCTGAACAATCCCTTCGATTGCAAATACTCCGATAACTCTCAGTCTGGGTTGCGAGCGACAATGGATGAGCTGCCGTGCCTGCTTCACTTACTCACGTAGCAGCAGTTGGACCTTGCGCTGTCGGACCTTGTTTGCTGTATCGGATATTCCCTAACGCCGCCGCGCTGGGTTCGCGCGAGCATCACCCATTATGACCTCCCAGACACCACGACGAGAGCGGTCATCTAGCGACAAAGCCCAAGCCATGTTCGTTCCGCAAAGACCGGGTCTTCCAGGTCGAACAATTTCTGCCCCTGCCGGTAACCTGCATAAACTTGATTCTTCTAGAATGGCGACAGAGACCGGGAAGAAGATTGAGCCGTCTGTTATAGAAGAAGAGGAAATCATGACATCCTCCGGGAAGAATGGGGTTCCATATACCCGTGCTGGCGATGAGGTATTACTAAAACTATCTGTGTTGCAAGATCTGGAAAAGCGCATCGTTCTAACTATGATGCACTATACAGACATCGTCGAAGCCAAACTTTCCACTCGTCACCATTGCTGTCGTTGGCCAAGACCAAGTAGGTAAAACAACGTTTATTCAGAGTGCCTTGGATATGAAACAGCCACTTTCGTCACGAGCGACTACGAAGAAGATGTCGTTAGACGGGACTGTGTATCTCGTCCGCCTGCTAGAGATGAACACGACGGAGATAACAATCGGGAATGATGGCTTCTTAGAATGGCCACGAGTTGGAAACGAATCCCCGTCAGTAGACGGTGCTCTTGTTGTCCATGATGTGACACGTTCTGTGGGTCTCCCTGAACTTACAAGGTTGTTAGGTATGTGGCTCCTCTTTACTATCCCTAGTAATGTCTGCTATTTTATTGTGCTTCGCCGGCGCATTTACTGATTTCCTTTATAGACACCTTAGCAGCATTTGCATTCCCATCGGTATTGGTCGCCAGCAAATGCGACATTCAGGCACCAGATGGACCACTCGAGCCTGCGTTGAAGAACTACCAGATGCACAAGACATCCCCGGAATCGCCGCGGTCGCAAAAGATGTGTATCTCAATGGTTCTGCGTGAAGTTATTAACAGTAAATATGGTAAGCCCTGCCAACAACGCCATTCCACCAATACTGCAGCACCCTTTATTTCACGTACCCCTCATAGAGGAGAGGAGAGAATGAGAGCAGAAAGAAACTTCTGGACTGTACCATTGTTTTCTGAATCCCTTTCTCATATTTCTTGGCCAATCCTTTGAGTGGTCCGCCACGTTCTCGCTAGTCCCGTGGCGCGGCCTGAGACTAGCGTTCGCGTCCTCCCTAGTCGACCGCCGATCTTCAGGGTGTAGGCGTCGCGGCGTGCAATTCGCTTTTCGCTGCCTACTACTCGCTGGTTCAAAGCAGACTGGATACTAACAGTCTTTTAGACTCCATTGATTCCTCGTACTCATTCAAAAAACCCTCCACGCAGGACTGGCATCACAGCCGTGCCAACTCTGAGAACCCCACGGCTGCATTAACTGGAGCCGCGGGCGGCCCCATCACTAGTACCTTTGATCCGGGAGTCGATGGGTATGGTGAAGACCGCCAACCCACCGACCCCTCGAATTTTTCAAACCTGGCGTCCAATGCGCAAGTCTTACGATTCTCCCGGAGCAATACGTATCCGGTGCGGCCGCACACTCCTCCTTCAGGGACTCGATTGAATCCACACAAAACATCAACGGCAGAGGAGTCACCGGGAAAGGATGACAGTCGACAGCAACGGCTTCATGCCGCCTGGCGAAATAGCGGTGGCTCAGATGCCTTCAATAGCTTTCTAGATATGGACAACGGAATCGAAGGGCCAGCTAGCGCTCCGTCGAGTCCGGAAAGCAAAGAAAAGGCGTCGAGCGAAGGATCTTCCAATGGATCTTCGAACGATGCCGGATTCACGTTTGATGAACTCGTTGATCGCCTTGTTGCACAACCAATGTCGAAGCAGGACTCCAAATTCGCGTCTATATTCCTCTGCCTTTACCGCAAGTTTGCTGCCCCGTCCACCTTGTTAAATGCACTTATCAACCGATTTGAACGGAACGAGAAGAACTTTACCGATCAACTGACTCGCATTGCGGACCAGTTGAGGTTACTCAATATTATGTCCACCTGGGTATCGGAGTATCCAGGCGACCTAGCCTACCCCAAGACCCGCAAGCGGATCACGGATTTTGTGTCTACTCTGGAAAAGAGCCACTTTTACATGTTTGCCGCAAAGGAGGTTGGATCCTATCTCGAGAATAATGCAGAAGATGATGATGTAGGCTGGCCATTCAGAGATGGCGACGTCGATGAATTTGATGGGCACGAGACCTTCCTCAACAACTCCGGTCGGAGCTCACCATCCTTATTCCTTGGCGGATCGACAATCGACGAAGGCGAGGAGAACGAAGAGGAAGAAGACCCTATATACAACATGAGCGCGTTAGATCTTAGTGAAGGAGCATCTGACCCGTCTCCGAAGCTGTCGAACTCGGCTACTTTCGAGAAGCCCGGCACCGTGTCGAGCCAGTCGTTCACGTTTTTGAGCATGGAGGCTGCGCAGAAAGAATCTCAAAATCTAGAACTTACCCCTCGAATATCATTGTCAAAAATGCAATGGCGGCAGTTCATTGAGATTCCTGATGAAGATTTCGCGCGCGAATTAACCCGGATTGACTGGATCATGTTCAACTCGTTCCGGCCACGGGATCTTGTGCGACATGTCAGTATCTCTGGGCCGGATAAAGACAAGATAAAGAGTTTAAAACATGTCAATCGGATGATCAAACAGTTCAATCATCTGGCATTTTTCGTTGCTAGTGTTATCCTCTTCCGAGACAAGCCCAAGCACCGAGCGAAGGCATTAGAGAAGTTCATGAACGTTGCACAAGTGAGTTCCTGTATCACTTCCATTTTCTTCTTACACTAACCCTCGACTAGAAACTGCGTCGATTAAATAACTATAACTCGCTCGGTGCAGTAATCGCCGGAATCAATGGAACACCAGTGCATCGATTGTCGCAAACGCGCGATTCTGTGCCTATCCAAACGCAAAAAGATTTCATGAGGCTGGTTATCCTCATGGGAACACAAAAGAGCCACTTTGCATATCGCCTAGCATGGGACAATACCTTCTCAGAAAGGATCCCATTCCTACCACTGCACCGGCGAGATCTGGTCTCCGCTGAAGAGGGGAACAGAACATTTGTAGGAGACAACAAGTCTAGGATCAACTGGCGGAAATTTGAGGTGATGGGGGAGGTTGTATTGGGTATTCAGCGCAGTCAGAAGACGCCTTATCCCCATCTGCAGAGGTATGAGGATGCTGCCCGGCTGATACTCGATATCAAGTTATCTGGTGCCGATGAGGTTAGTTTTTATCCCCTTTCCGCATTGCACCTCTTCAATTTGCTGACCTCCTTAGGATTTGTATGCACGCAGTTCCCAGGTCGAGCCCTCCGCTGGCGGCGAGACGGGACGCAAAAAGTTCGGCTGGTTACGGTCGTAAAGGCGCGCGTGATGGAACATTTCCCTTGTCTCATATTTCTGTTGTCATCCCTGTCTATGAGGGTAACGATTCCATGACCCAGTCATACACTTGTACTGACGAGATGCCTGATGAATGATGACGATCGTCTGGTCTATGATGTACATACATACATATTGACATGTCTAAATATATTATTATATTACTGCTACACCGAACATAGCTCTATCTCCATCCACATGACTTGCTCCGGTAATATCACGTGATCACGTACCGATAGTAGACTGAAGTAAAACAACCATCACCAGAGGATCCACCAAAATCACCAACCAAATAAGTTCCTCAACAACACCTTCAAATCGTCCAATACAAACAAAGACAAAGAACCAAAAACCAAACGTGACGCCCCTTGACCAAACCGAAGAAATCACAAAATGTCCCTCCAAGCACAGGCAAGATCAACCTACCGCGCCCTCCTCCGCGAACTTCCACGCCGCAGCCTCTCAAACCCAACGCCTCTCCACAACCGCATCCGCGAGCTCTACCGCGACCAGATTAAATCGGCGGATGAAGGAACGCTACATGCTCATATCCAGGAGGCGGAGCAGGTGGTGCAATATGCGCGCGCGCAGCGCCAATATCTTGCGCTTGTTGAACGATATAACCCGGGCATGACGATGGATGAGCAAGAGAAGATTAGACTTACGGCTAGACGAGTTGGGTTGAATTTGCCTATTGAGGTTAAAGATCGGAAGGAGGAGTGAATCGGTTTAGAGGTATACTGGTTACACGGGGTGGATGGGGGATATGGTGGGAAAAGGAAAAGTCATGTGGTAGACTTGTGGGCTTATATATATGTGGAGTTTGGGTGTCTTGTATGATTGTGTGACTGTGTCATTTATAGATTGTATATTATTCTATGGTATCTGACTGACTGACTATATAATTCATGTGAAGTCCGTTCATTGATTGTGCGTCTGTCTTCGTGATGTCTTTGGTTTTGCACCATGTATATATAGCGGGCCGTGCGGTGTCGCGGAGGGTATTCTCCACACTGGATGACGGGCCTTATGTGTGGACGATAGTTGTCGGCCAGTGGGGACAGCTGTAGGCTGTACATGTGTCTGGATGTAGCGATCAGGGGATCTACGACGGAAAGAACTGGTTGATATCAGGTTGACTGTATCAGCCACCCAGTTGGACCCGTTCCATCTGTCGCATGAGTGTGCTGCTGCTCTCTTCATCTTCTAACCCCACGCCCACTTCGATCGCCGTCTTGGGCCGGTTCTTATTCAGTCCTTCGAGCAGGTTGCATGCCTTGCAAATCTTCTGACTCGATATATATCCGCACCGCTCGCATGTGCCCATCGTTTGTGTCTTGATAGTCTTCTGTGTTGAACCCTTAGTCCCCTTATTCTGCTTCTTACGAGGGAGTAGAACACTCTGTGCTGGCAGTTTGATCTCAACCTCTCTCGACTCCGCCGCTTCATCATCAGCCAACTTCTTTTCCATCTCCGCCATTTCGCCACCACGCGTCCGGCCATTCTGGCTTCCACATCCACCAGCCGATTCATCATCCGCAGATCTAGCACAGGTTTTACCCTTAACCTCCGCAGGGACAAGCTCCGCCATGTCCTCCCCACTCTTAACAATATCCAAGATCGAGCTGGGCCGAATCTTCTCCAAATCCTTAATCAGCGTCCGCGCACTACCTCGAAACGCCTCGGGAGAGTAGATACACTCGGTACTGAAGTAATCCAGTTGTTTATGGTGGGCATAGAGCACGATCTCCTTCTCATACGCATACTTCAAAGGCTTACTGCGCTTGATATCCGACGCAGCCGAATCCGTAACGATACTCGTACCCCTCGACAAGCGCGGCAAATCACCCCGCAGCAGATTCATCATAACCGTCTCCGCAACATCATCCGCATTATGCCCCGTAACAACATGCTTGATGCCCAATCGCGCCGCACCGCGGTCTAGCGCCTGGCGTCGGAACACCCCGCAGTATGTGCAGTTGCCTTTCTTGCCCACCTGCGCCACGACCTGGTCCATCGTCCACCCGTATAACTCGTCGTAGCCGACAATCTCCAGTGGCATGTCATATTGCTCTGCGTTGCGTTTGACTGTCTCTAGACTGTCGTCGCGATAACCTTTGATTCCCTCGTCGATAGAGAGAAGGCAGAGATCAAGGCCATAGCCGTAGCGCTCGTTTAGAGTCTTCAGGACGGAGGCAAGGACAGTGCTGTCTTTTCCACCGCTGGCACCGATGGCGACCCGTTCCCCAGGGTAGAAGAGGGAGGTGCTGGTGATTGTTTCGTGGACTTCGGTTTCGAAAACATGGAGGAAACAGGTTCGGCAGAGCTTTTCGCGGTTCTTTGGCCGGACTATTACTGCCCGGTTGTTTTGGCAGTGGAAACAGGGTGAGGGCGCCATTTTGAATTAATTTTTGAGAATGAATTCAAATTGGCTTTGGTTTGGAGGGGAAGAAAATCAGTGATAATCGATAACCATGATAGGCTTGTGAGTTTGCTTTGTTTGCATTGCGGAGAAGAAAAAAAAAATTCAATTTGTAGCAAACAAAAATAAGCAGAACAAGAAAGGTTCCATTGCACGGAAAAATGTAATCACGGTTGGATTCTAATTAAAAATCTTGGTATCGCTATACCTATAATATACATAATCATGACCCAATCACATCTAGATATTAAGGTTGTTGTAAGAGAGTACAAGAAACCTGAAGAGGACTTTTACAGCTTCCCCTTGAACAAGTTGGCGATCATCTCCCGGCCCGTGATTCTAGAAGTAGCCCACAGGGTAGGGAAATCCAGAGTGCTGGAGAAAGTATCGGCATATCCGAAGAAGAGCATGGGAGGGATCCAGCCACGGGCATATTCCAACGCGAAGCAGGACTCATCCATCTTGTATTGCTTCACCTCGCCACGTTTGAGGTGGTGCACGCTGCCCTGAGGGTAGACCTCAGGCTCGTAGGATCCAGGGACATAGGCAAGCTGGGTACCCTGAAGGATATTGAAGTAATCATCCGCAGTGTGACGGCCAGTGTGACCTTCGGTGCCGATTGCGGTTCCTGAATTCCGACATGGTTAGCAAGAGGGGCATAGTATGGGCGCGCCGTTGGAAATGGGTCTCAAAAAAGGGGGAGATGTGGAGAGGAAAGAGTTCGAGAGCCGCACCAAAAATAATCAAGTACTCCGTGATACCTGGTTGAATGTTAGCAATTTGTAGGAGTCGGAGGACGGAGAAAGGAGATAGATTCCGCTTACTAGCATGAATAATATACATGGCACCCATGGCACCACCGGCGTTGTTGAACACCCATTCCTCGTCCTTGTTCAGGTGGTTTCCGGGGACCTTCTCATCTAGCTCCGAGACAATGTAATTTACAACGGCGCGAGTATCGTTTCCATGTGCAGCAATTGCACGCTGAGAGAGGTCATGCAACTGGCCGGGTTCAAAGATGTAAAACTGCTCGAGACGCGCGTTGAAGTAATTGTACAGGCCGGCCAGAACGGCCAGTAAGGTGGCCAAGAGAGTGAGGGTACGCATGAGTAACGAATTGGATCAAACGGGGTTTCAGAGGAATTAGTTCGGCAACAGGAGATAGAAGGAATGTAAGTTGAATCGGAGAAGTCAGATGGATCAGGAACGACAATAACAAACGTCGGTGGCCGCGGAGCACGGCACCGAAAGGGTTTAGCGCAACCCCGATTGGGCGTCTTAGCCTTGTGGGGATTCTTTTGCTGGAAAGGCTCCGTCCATTCTTCTACTCTATTTCTTGCAAAACTACTCCGTAGTATCCCCTGACCATCCATGACTACCGGTATCACATTTACGAATGCCGACTCAGCAAGGTCACTCTCGAGAAATCTCTCTGTTGGCCAGATTTCTTATATTAGGCTATATCTGACGCATAGTTCCTGCAAAATCACTTTCAAGACGGAGCTGTCTCCGTCCGGCTGGCATGTAGATCGTCATTGTGCAGTCTTCTTCATTAAAAATTGACAAATGTCATCCATCCTGTCTCTCCGATGTTCACCCGTATAGTGGCTCACCGGATAATTAATTTCCTTTCCGATAATTGATGGAGTTGACTGTCTCAGGATGAAGAACTTTAACTCCATGGCTCCACGCTTCAGCGGGTCCGCCGGGTACTTCAAACACCGGCGCATCGCATTCAACGCTTGATTTAGGCCACCATTCAGCGCTCGTCCGCTCTGGCACGGGGTCTCAATCCTCTAATCCCAACATGCCGAATTAACCGGAGATTAAACCACGGTTCAGTGTGTTTCTAGCTGAGGACGTATCCGATGTGAGGGTCAAAGTGCCACCAAAAGAGCAGGTATATATACCGGCTTCCAGCTCCGGATCGCCAGCCAAAGATATCTATCCAACGACGAACTAAAAACCTAGACATTAAGTCTTAGCCATCACTTGATATATTCAAAATGAAGTTCCTCGCTCCTCTTGTTCTCAGCTCTCTCGCCTCAGCTGCCGCCCTCAACCGCCGGGCGGATATGTGTGGCCAATGGGACACCACCACTACCGACAAGTTCACTTTGTACAACAATCTCTGGGGCGAGGGCAATGCAGACAGTGGTAGCCAATGCACCGGCCTCGATTCGGATAACGGAAACACCATTGCCTGGCACACCAGCTGGAGCTGGACCGGTGGAGCCGGCCAGGTCAAGAGCTTCGCCAATGCTGCCTACACCTTCGAGGCCACTCAGCTGAGCCAGCTAAGCAGCATCCCCAGCACATGGAAGTGGCAGTATGTCGTTATATCAACTAAATGTGTTTAGTTGGGCACTAACCTTTCCTAGGAACACTGGCTCCGACGTTGTTGCTGATGTTGCATATGACCTCTTCACTTCGTCCAGCGCAGATGGAGATGAGGAGTACGAGATCATGATCTGGTTGGCAGCCTTGGGTGGTGCTGGTCCTATCTCGTCGACCGGATCTACTATTGCTACCCCCACCGTGGGCGGACAGAGCTGGTCCTTGTACAGTGGCCCCAACGGCCAGATGACAGTGTTCAGCTTCGTCGCCTCATCCACGACCGAGGACTTCTCGGCTGACCTGAATGATTTCCTCAAGTATCTGCAGGAGGAACAGGGCTTGCCTTCCAGCCAATACCTGACCCATGTGCAGGCGGGTACTGAGCCCTTCAGCGGAAGCGACGTCAAGTTCACCACCTCTTCCTACTCTGTGTCTGTTGCCTAATCGCCATCCTGCCAACTAGGTTGATGACGGTTTTGTAAATAGTTTGAGGCGATGCTAGGCGCCGTGTTTCAGGGACCGTCAGGGATAGCGGGATGAATGGAGGGTAAAAGGTTCCGGATATACATACCTCAGGAAGGAGGCTGAATCATTCCGTGTTTTGGCGAGAGGGGTACAGGCTGTCTGTTGCCTGTTTTATTGTGAATATCTGTGATTGTCTTCTTCTACCCGCTCGCTCCCGTGGGGCATGAGGCGTCTAGCTTGTTGAGTATATATGTTTTATTTAGAAATCATGATCGAAAACATCTAAATATAAATTCCCGGCGTCTAATGAGACAGTCGAATGGGATTAAACGATTGAAGTGGCGCCGTATAAATATAGAAAGGCAACTAGCTCGTACTAGTAGATCAGGGACCCAGGTAAGATAGTATCCATCTTAAGATCTCAAGTCGAGGGATTGCAGCGTCTGCACCCCCCGGCGCTTAACTGCCTGCAGGAACCAAACACAATCAAACCAACCAAACCCCCCAACCTCAGGCTCCAAACCTCCACTTGGGTAGTAAACTTGTGACCAACAGTACATTTTCCAGGCATCAATCAACACCAACCCCAGGACAGGATCATCACTAGTCACTCCTTCTCCGGCATAGGGAGCATGACGCACCCCTCGGGTGTCAATTGTCAGGAATCGTACGCTATCCTGTCATACATACCATCGCATGATTTTTGACAGGAAGCGCGCCATAGGATCGTGCGAACTCCCGCCACGATGTAGGGGAAAGAAAACGCGACCGCCGAAATAGGCCTTCGTGGCGAGCCATCCACTTGACGAGAAAATGGTCTAACCCTTGATTGAATCATATCTCGTGTTCGGAGATCTGATTGACGGAGAGCTTATTGCCAATCATCCACCCCCCTGGGGTTGCGCGCCAAATGAGATCATGGGGGAGTGGATGGCCGGTATGCACGATGCGCGTCCAACCGCCGTCCTTGCATAGCATTGCCAGCCTTCACCTCTGAACCACTGAACCACTGAAACTAACTATCCACTAGCAGGGGATGTCTTGCCCTCACTCTGAGTTTCTGATAGATACTTATATTCAGTCAGTCACTCGCTACCATTGTTCAGCATGGCATTCACACACTTCAAGCTTTCTCTCATTCTCTTTTTATATATCGATCGGTCGGTCTCTTCATAGGTCTTTCCTTATCGTATTCTCTCTATTAAATTGATCGATTTGATTATCACTGAATTAATTTTTTTTTCCCGTTCAATATTGTCTCACCGTGCCCCAGTGCCGCCGCTCCATACTTCGGAAGGTGATCCATCAGGTTGACACGACAACCTCTACATTCCTCTTACTCCTGCTGGCAGGAATTTTCGCGACTCTACCAAATATATCTAGTTTTACATTCCTTAGATTTTTGTCTACAAGGCAAACATTGCCTCTTTTTATCCGTTGCTCTCGCTCTGTTCTGTTCCCTCTTTCCTTCTACTAAATGCACACCATGAACTACCCCCCGTTCTATACCACCACCACAATGGAGCAAGTCAGCCAACCTGATCAAATGAACCACTTCCAACATCTCAATCGAATCGCTCTCCATGAGTTTGTCCGACTACCAGTCTCTCGTGAGATGGTGGCGCATCTAGCGATGCAAGCCTCTCAGGTCATCCGTTGCGAACCTCATGTGACCACGGCCAGCGCTCATGGCCAACCAACACCTCCTAGTACACCTCCTTTGGATGCGGTTGATACTCAACTTCCACCTTTGCCCTCAGTCGAAATGTTTATTGCTTCACTAGTCACCCGCTCTCAGGTTCAGGTTCCCACCCTGATGACCTCCCTGGTCTACCTGGCCCGTTTGCGTGCTCGTCTCCCGCCTGTCGCAAAGGGCATGCGCTGCACTGTGCATCGCATCTTTCTTGCTTCCCTCATCTTGGCAGCCAAGAACCTAAATGACTCTAGCCCGAAGAACAAGCATTGGGCCCGGTATACTACCGTCAAGGGCTATGACGGGTTTGCCTTCTCCCTCCCAGAGGTCAACCTGATGGAGCGACAGCTTCTGTTCCTGTTGGATTGGGATACCCGCGTTACTGAAGACGATCTCTTCTGTCACCTCGAACCATTTTTGGCACCCATTCGCTACCGCTACCAGGTTCAAGAACGTGAAGCCGAGATGCGCCAGCCCCGCGAATGGCGCCGTATTCAGGCCTCCGCTGAACTCCTTGCTTGTCGTCTTCGTCGTCAGAAACTGGAAGCTCGCCTCGAGGCTCGTCGATCCGACTCCGTACATCGCCGGCAGCGATTACCCGCGAGCCCGGCATCGTCTGCATCGCTGTCTTCCATGTCATCCAACGCATCACCAGCGTCCCTGGCGGACACTGATCGCCACAAGCCCTATCGTCCGCGGAGGCGCCCGTCGACCCGCAGTGGTGCTTCTGTCTCACCTCCATCTGCCCAGGATGTGCCGTCATTGACCCGAGTGGATACGGTGCCTTCGTTGAGCTCGCGCGCGTCTAGCATTGCGCCAAGCTCCCGAAATGCCACTCCAGCTAGTCTGCACACATCTAGCTCGATCACCAGCATGGAAGCTGATATCCGAGTAGTTGATGGAGCGCGTAGCCCATCTATCAGCTGCGGATACGTTCCGGTATCTTCCATGATGGCGTCCAACCCCAAGCTGGAAGAAATTCAGCAGCCTACCAAGAAGGTTCGGATGAACGGACATGTCGGGCACACTGGATTCGTCGCTCGAATCCTGGCCTCTGCCGCGGGTTCTTACATGGGTGGGCGCATGCGCTCACATGTTTAACCATCTTATCTCCCAGCTGAGCTGGTCTTAGCTATTGATTGATATCCTCGTCTTTCCCTTCCCATCCTAGCACCCCGCTGTTACCTTGAATGATAATTTGCCTCTCATGTCTTGCAAGAAAAGTGTCCCCCCCTGATGTCCAGCAATACCCCCGGTAGGTCTACGTTCGTTTATTATTGCATTGCATTGGCGTTATTTTTTTTTTAATATATTTTTCTATTTATGCTCATGCCAACCCTCGTTCATAACACTGATTTCCTGGGACACTTTCGTTGGTACAGATTGCTTAGCTATCACGCACTACACAAATCTGTTATTCATGTATGTATGATGCCCTCACCTACAGACTAGTTCATGCTATAATAAAATGCTCTTATACCACATTCTATAAATAGATAGCCGAGTCGCCCTGTTCGTATCCCAGAAGTACTCTCTAAGCGAGCAACTAATCCCTGCACACCTTGCATTACCCAAGCTATACTGTAGATGCACGACACAGTGCAACCCTCTCAGCGCGTCGATCCCCGGATCGACAATGATCAACAAAAAACAAACCGTGCCAGGAATTTCAACCGCCACGCTCCAGCAACAGCGTATGCGCACCGGATTAGTCAAGGAATGCGAACCGCACGGTCTAGAATCTAGTAGATCCCTCGGAGCTGAGAAGCACCTCACACGAAGAAATCCCCTAGCGGACGATCAATGTGTTGATCGATATAATAATATGTATATGGACAAGGGGAGCGGGGTTCACATTCTGCGCTTTGGGGTTGGGTTTACCAATTGGTGATTCTAGATTTTGGTCTTATCTCTTTTTACTTCGACATGGTTTTGTAGAGATGAAAGACATCATGGGTGGGGTTGATTGATGCTAATGTTTTCATTTAACCGCCAAAATTCATGACTGTGGTATTTTTCTTCACTTTTACATATAATTCTTTGCTTCTTGCGTTTGTGCCTTTCATATGGCTGGGGCTTCCCAGCTGTCGCGTTTGATTTTCATCAGGTTGGACTGTTTGTGTGGGAAGCTTACTTCGCCTTCTTTGTAGAAGCCTGCTTTTTGAAGGTATTCGAGGACCCTTTTTTTTTGTTGGTTTTTCGTTAGTATTTCTGTGAGCATATCGCTGAGTTATGAAAGGGATAACTTACTTTGTGTTGTCCACTCGAGGTTCCAGCATGACTGTCTCAGTGCGTTGGTCTGAGAGCCAGCAGTAGTGCACCAAGGCGCTCAGCCAAATTTGCACCCGGTGCGCACCGCGGTACTCCTGCTCTCCGACTAGCAGGTGAATTCCCCGATCGTAATTGCCGGCGCCCCCGATGAGTTGTCCCAGCCGGTCTTCTTTAACCCAGTAGATCTCGAAGTATCCGAAGGGTTTGCCGTCCCAGCATCCGATAACCGGGAAGCTATGTCGGCTTTTCAGGTTGTTGCGGAGGAATTCCTCCTGGTGGGAGATGGGTCCGGCCTCTCCCCATGCTGCGCTGACTCTTGGGTCGTTCATCCACTTGTGCAGGTAGTCGAGGTCCGAGGGCGTGTTCGAGACCACTGGGTCACTGGTTGAGGCTGAAGAGGTGTGTGCTTTACTCGGTGCTCCTCCCGGAGCCTGAGTCTTCTGTGAAGGGAGATATGGGACGCGGAATGAGAGATATTGCCCGACGCTGGGAATGTATCGAATGTAGAATACATCTCCCTGGTGCGGTGGCTTGGGCCTGATGGGGTGTCGGACTCCATTTGTGAAGGTGTACTGAGTAGCTGGCGGGGGGTAGTAAGTTGGAAGATTGGCACTAGAGGCAAACGGCCCTTCGTTGGGTGCGTAGTGGCTAGTGTCGCTGGGGGGAGGGCCAGAATCAGCGAGGTACATCGTCTCACGGGTTGGAGACGACAGCTGGCGGGTATGATGTGACGAGCCGGGTACATTCTGCCCTGTATTCACAGGGCTCAAAGAGAAGACGAAAAGGCGGGGATCGATCTGCCAGAAAGAGCGTCGGCTCACGAACATCGACTCCCATGACTCGTTATCGAAGGCATCCGGCCCCACGGATGAATCCTCGGTGGCAACCAGCCCCATCCGTTCCAGCTTCTGAAGCACGTTTCGTCCCTTGAAGATGCCCTCGCGCTTGATATTGACCCGCCATTCGCCCTTCGGTCTACCCGCCGTGGGTGTGCGCGACGAAGCCTCCGTCTCAAGGTGGAGGTCGGGTTCGGGCTCGTGGAAGTACCACCAGAGTGTAACCCAGAGCATCATGGCGATCTGGCGAGAAGCAGAGAGAGCGGGTTTATATTCGCTGTTTGCAGGACTGACGATGGCTGAGAGGTACAGGCAATCGTCGCGCAAGGTCGGTGCTGTGAATCGAGAGCTGTGCGACTGGTCGTCAGCCTTTCCTCCGGCTTCACGAGCTCGGTCAGGCGCTCCATCAGATTTATCCTTTCCCTGGGTATGCTGTCTGGTGTACAGAACGATCGTCCATCCAGGAGGGAGTAAGGAGCGATCCAAGTGTGCATCGTGGATCCTGAAGGTGAAGCCCCCGAACACAGGCGAGACTGAGATTAACTGCCCGTTAGGCAAGTGGCAGACGTTGTTGCGCATGACGAGGGATGACCTTTCTAGCCAAGCCAAAAGGAATGAGGATATAGGGAGAAGAGACAGATGAAGGACCGACAGGCCTTAAGAAAGGTGTGCAGAATTCAAAAAAGGACTGGCGTGGAGACGAGTGGGATGATCCTCCCTCTTGCCCCTCATCGCAGCCAACTGATCTCCCCGCGAAAAGGGAAAAAAAAAAAAAAAAAA